>NC_143015.1:89327929-89490846 GCF_055824585.1 Amblyomma mixtum | reverse complement strand
TCACTTCTACTGCGCGCTGCTTATGACCGCTGTGAGATTATAGTTCATTGTTTGAACATTAAGATCGTCCTCCTCAGTTAGAGCCAAATATCTGTTCTGCAGCGATATCATGAATTCCTGTACTTTCCCTCTTACCGCTGACTCCTTAATGGGCTTCCGTTTCACTTATTTCTTCCGTTCCCTGTTGAGGTATAAGCCAATTAGAGACCTTGGTCGCTTAAACGCAGCCTTCCGAGGACCTCCGCATCCTGCCCAGTAGCATGGGGGAGCGCATACTATGAAGCACATTTCATTTTTAGTCTCACTATTGGGGCTCTTCCACGTCCACTTCCTGTTCTTTCGTTTTCGGGGGAAGGTATTCATGATCCGTAAATTATTTATTTGTGCAAATTCTACTAATAACTAATACTAATACTAATAACCCCGCATACCCACTGGTTCTATTCCGCTGAATGGACGACCGGTTGTCAGTAAGGGTGGCTGAGCTGGCTGCTTAGGAGTCGTGTCTGCTTTCCGCTATATGTGTCCTTAGGTTGGCCGAAGCTGCGGCTGTCGTGTTAAAAAAAAAACAAACTATGGGGGCCCTTTAGCAGCCTAAAGTGCGCTAGGCGAAAGCCTTTGTCACGCTACTTCGACTGCCAGTGACTATGTTTGTTAGGGCTGCACCGCTTGGGAGCCATCCTCCTTCACTAGCTGCCGCACACCGACTGACGACGGAGCAGCGCTCGACGCCGCCAAGGGAGTGACACTCTCATAGAGCCAATGGGGACGTTTTTTTTCGAAGACGATGGTGGCGGCACCTGGGAGAGGCGGTAAATGCAGTCAAAAATCCAATATGGCGGCGCGCTTTTAGGCTGCTGGTTGTGGCCGGTTGCTCGCGCGTGCCTGGTGCTGGCTGCCGCTAGCTCGATCCAAGCTTTGTAAATACTGGTGATTAACTGATCCCGCGCTGCATTCACGCTTGATTTCCTAAGTACTTATGAAATCTGCTCACTCGCTTTTGTATTTCGATGTGTCTGTCGATGTAGCATGGTGTATGGTGGCGAGCGGCGCGACTGCTTAGCAGCGGCGCTCGCTCGAGAACGAAAAGCGGAAATGGTTTTCTACAAAGAACAATTTATTAAAAGAACATCAGCAGTGACCATCGACGTTCAAAAAGTGATTCTAGGTGTCAGTGACATTGCAGTATCAGAAACAGGCTTCCTAAAAATCAAAATAAAAAAACGCCATTATGTAAACATAGAAGACATGAGCGCACAGAGAATATATAGGGGATAAAAAAGGTATCAAGGTAGGTACAGTATACATAATAAAATGCTACATGACTGAATATAGGTTTGTACGCGACTTTGTAAGAGATTTAGGCCTGACGCCACCGCGCCGACAGCTCCACCTGTCGACGAAGATGACGTCACCTTTTGGCAAGTGCGCTCGTCGACGAGTCACCCCAGGCGCTGGATGTAACGCTGGACGGACGGACTGGAGAAAGAGCCATTAAAGGCTTTCGCCTTAGAGGTGCACTGAAAAGGAGTCTTAACTGGTGTTTTGCCGCGGGGACTCGATCTACACGTTCCCAACTTTCTTAGAAACTTCGATTCATGGACCTGTGCGGCGGATTTCCCCAATTAAATCGGATTAACGTCCGGCTCCTGCTTTTTTTTGAATTCCCCGCATATAACGGGAGGAGTCGACCAACGCATGGAGTGCCTTTCAGGCAGTTGCGTGGCGACTTTGCTTTTGCTTTTATTTTGTTTCTTTTAGGTTTGTGAGAATAAATAAGTCTAGACAGAGAATACATAGCTGCAAATTAGGCCCACAGAAATTAAAATACGTATGGACTCTTTGCTTTCGCCTATCACTACGTATCACTCCGCCGATGGCGGAGCGGCAAGCCGCCACGGGACTGGGTGAAAGGTTGGTCCACTCCTCCCATCATCTGCGGGGAATGAAAAAAAAGGCGGGAGCCCGCCATTAATCCGATTTAAATTAAGGAAATCGGCCGCCCACGGCAATAATTCCAAGTTTCCAAGAACGCTCGGAACATGTAGATCGAGTTCCAGCGGTAATAATACGAGTTCAGATTACTCTTCAGTACACCTTTAATATTAACACCTGTGCACGCTGGCTCCGCGCCTACTTTGTGGCCGCTCTCCCCGGACGCGGAGCTTACAGAAAGACACGTCGCTCCCATTCTACACTAGAAGAGGTTTTTTTCGCCCTTTCTGATCATAAGTTGGTACTTTCAAAGACTAACCGCGTTGCCACAACCTTTAGTTCCACTCGAGATTAAATGCAGAGAGACTAAATCTTGGTCGGTCACGAAACCTTCCATATGTCTCAAGTGTTCATTCGGAGGGATCAACGCAGCGGTGGAACCGTTCATTCTAAGAGAGTGACTGCTCGGAGAAGAAAAAAAAAATTAGAGCACTCAGTAAGAATTCAAACCGCGTCTCGTAGATTTAGAGCCTTGCGAGCCTTGTGGGACAGCTGCTACTTTTCTTAACATAGTATTTACTTCACGGGGTTATGTACCGTATTGTGCGTTTTTATCGTAAAGACTTTAAAAATTTTTCTTACCTCAACCGCTGGCTCGTTTGCGGTGAAACTGCACACAGTGCTTGCGTATTATGGTAACTTTTGTATCGTAGCAAGTTTTACAACGGTACTTACTTAGTTGAGCCATGCATGATGCGAAAACGTAGTCGCCTGCGTCGAGATCGGCGAACCGAAGCCCAAAACACGGAGTTTTTTCTGAATGGCGGCAGTAGCGCCATCTGTTTTCTGCAGTAGAAAGCGTCACATGTCGCCAAGGCGAGCGTTGCAAGGAGCGCGGGAGCCTTTTCGTCTGCTTCAACTGAAGGGCTTCGAACATGTTCGGCCAAGTGAGCGGAAAAAATGCCCGAAACAACTATTTTAGCGAGGCTGTGCCATTAAAGGAATATTGTTTGACGTCTTATTTTTTTCGTCCAATGACTTTATCCAATTCAGCTTATATCGTCTGCTTTCGTGGCTCTCCTAAAGCGCTGGAGGACGACGTCGCGAAGTCTCGAGCTGTGTTTTTCTTGTTTAATTTCGTTGTGGAAGATAGATGGCGCTACTGCCGCCCGTCAGCGAAAACTCGGTGTTTTGGGCTTCGGTTCGCCGATCTCGACGCAGACGACTACGTTTTCGCATCATCCACGGCTCAACTAAGCAAGTACCGTTGTAAAACTTGCTACGATACAAAAGTTACCATAATACGCAAGCTCCGTGCGCAGTTTCACCTCAAACGAGCCAGCGGTTGAGGTAAGAAAAATTTTGAAAGTCTTTACGATAAAAACGCACAATACGGTATGTACTAAAAGGGGCCTGTAAAAAGATTACTTAATATTCCCTCAGCTAGTGGCTTCACTGCACCGCCATGACAGAAGACAACACAACTGTAAGTGCGGCAGCAATACGCACCCCATCAACAGCGGAAACCGGTCCGTAGAAAGTCTCTTCCTTCATAAATGTTCCTCAGTTGCACCTAAAATGGCTTCTGGGTGATACAAGAGGTTTAGCGTAGCGGTCGAACACGCGGAATTTTTACAAAATGACGAAAAACATGTCCAAATGTTAGAAATAAGGCTGAGTGCCACACGGTACCGTACATTGTAGGTATTTAAAACAATGCCTTTCTTTAGCGTCCTTTGACCGTATTGCTATTATTAGAACATTGTGCGGCTGTTTGATTAATATCCCAGAAAAAAACTTCCGGCTTCTCAGTAACGAAATTCTCTAATTGGTTAATTTGTTGATAACGTCATCAGGGTCGTGTGACCCCAATTGACCATTCAGATACCATCCTGAAATTTGAAACTGCCGATGAAATTCCTCGATCGTTCGAGAGGGGTCACTTGACATTGTGACATCATCACAACCTGCAAACCTTGGATAGTGGAAAACTGCTTAGCGGACTATGACCAAACCGTCTACTGTTGCCAAATTCAATGCGGTTGTGCCCTGTCCACCGAGGCGCTGCGCTTGAGCCTTAAAGGAGCTCGGGAAGAGCAACCTCGGTCTCGCAAACCCCGCCGGTGGCTGCGTTTGCAACATCCACCTGCTGGGGCTGTTGCGCATAGCTTAGCCGCTCAACCGCTGCGCCACTGCGCCTTTAGGGGTACTGACTCCCCGCGATATAAGAATGGGATTGAGAGAGTCGTGACGTCATCAACACCGCGTGACCACCAGTGCATCAATCATAGAGCGCCACCTAAGTTGAAAATGTGAGGACCACAGACATTTGGAAGTTGTCCCAATCCTCGAAATACCCAAGGACCCCAAATATTTTGGAAGTAGGACCACCCCAGAAAATGAATTCAGGTAGATTAGTGGGTGGGATTAGTACAACCGCATGTGATGATCTATTGGAAGGTACTAGAACATTCAGAAGTTGGTGACTTATGCATACTATATAAAGTCGATAGAACCGGTTCCAATCTGGGTTTGAGCGGGAAAATAGCGAGGAAAACAATAGACACTCATTGTAGACGACGCAGCAGGCCACCTAAAAGGTATCGCATTTTACTCTCTGAGGTTTTTTGTCTCATGATTTCGTAGCAGGTTTTCATAAGCCTTAAAGGGGCCCCGAAACACAATCTTAGTTGACTGTTTTGCCTCTTGATCGCATACAGTGAAGTACAATGGTGCTATTGCGTCGGTAATACCGCGTATATTCCGTTCTTTAATATTTTAATGTCCTCCCAAAAACAAACTCATGGCTGTGATGGTGTCGCCACACAGTGGCGGGTTTTAGCAGCGGGTATGACATCACCTGGCGCGAGCTTGATGATCGGACGAACAGTAAATATACTGCAAGCTGTGTGAATAAATAGAGACACATTTTGCCACCTGTCTGCGTTTTATATTAGATCAACAAAAACAACTTGTTTGTCTTAGATAAAAGCCCTGCAAAGCTAGTAAAATAAAAATACACCACCAGGGGCGCTCTTGCATGGAAACTACGCTGCCAGTCTCAGCAAGAACGAGTTACAGAGAGCAGGCAACCATGGAGTGCAAACTTCCGCGACGTGCTCTGGCAGGCTGTTTTGAATGGTTGCGCCAGGTGCGGTCATTGGGAGAGCGAAATAGGAGTGGGAAGCCCCGCCAAAATCGAGTTGAGGGCAGCGTTTTGTTTGCTTGTATTTTGGAATTTCTCCACTGAATAACTCCCGTTCCTGTGCATCGATTCCTGTAATTCTTTTTAAGTCAGCATCTGTGTGACATAAAGAAGACACCTGAAGTATAGCCGGTATCCACCCAAGCAGTGTTTCGCAGCCCCTTTAAAAACATACGAGAAGCGCTTATAACGGCGTTCTTTGTGCAAGAAATCCGGTCGAGACGTGTGTATAAAGAGCGCGGTGATTCACAGCCGCGGGTGCGGTGATCGTGCCAAAGCTCACTCGACGACCTTCTTTTCTCGCCGCTCTTGCCTCGGGCTGTGGTGTCGTCTTTCCGAAGAGCGTAGCGATAAAATTAGTGCACTCCCTGCGCCCGGCACAATCGAGTACACAGCGCTGTGACAACGACCGGCCGCTTGTCACTTCAGAGCACCGCTTCGTTCCGAAACAGTATGAAGCTGTATACTTACAGCAACGAAACGAAGTGGCCTATTTCTTTTACGCGCACCACACAACTCACGCTCAACTCGTTTCGAAAAGCGTCGTCGTGCACACACCTGCGTATTCTCCTCTCTCGAACACTCCGATGCCAAAATGCTTTTTTTGAAGCAGCAGTTTTGGAGCTCGGATTGCGAGGTTTTCTTGTTTGGTTTAGTTATTGGGGTTTAACGTCCCAAAGCGACTCAGGCTATGAGGGACGCCCTAGTGGAGGGCTCCGAGAATTTCGACCACCTGGGGTTCTTTAACGTGCACTGACATCGCACAGTACAGGGGCCTCCAGCATTTCGCCTCCATCGAAATTCAGCCGCCACGGCCGGGATCGAACCCGCGTCTTTCGGGCCAGCAGCCGAGCGCCGTAACCACTGAGCCACCGCGGCGGGGTGGTTCTCTTGTACATGGACAACGTTACCTCATTATTTTATATTTGTTGCCTACTCTCGCGGTCTTCGATTGCAAAATGTCACATTATAATAAGCAGCAAATATGAAAGCTGACTTACGGTGGTGCATAGCACAATCGCCACCAGGCACTGAAAATTTTGTTCGTCCCTCCGATAGTATCCTTGGATTAACATTTAGCCACTGAAATGTGCACAGAGATCCTTCGCCCTGCCGTTAGTGTTCTCGCTGACCAAGCTTCATTTCCGGCGACTAAAAATCGTCGTCGCTACCGAAAGAACTAAAAATCTGTTAGAGTATTGAATAATCCCTCACAGCTTAGTATGAAAATTTTTGGATAGCGTTGGCTTAAACACGTAGTCAGTATATTTTTCGCCGGTGTCTCTGCCGACAATCCCAGGAGAATCTCTAAGTGAGCGTTGCTTCTCAAGGAACCTATTACCTGTTGTGGTATAGTAAAAAACTAATGCAGCTTGCGCTCCAGAGCTCATGTTCTGCAAGGAGATAACTAATTTGTTTTATTTTTTCTGTTGTCAATCATTGCCCGCCGGCGTGAGGAGCTTTGAACTAAAGGACCTGTTGAGAACCAACACCGCTACGGTAGGTTGATGTACGGGTTCTTTGGACCAAGGACCTGATAAAGTGGAGGAGATAAAGACCCAGCGCCGAGCAAGATAACGAATCTATGCACACTTAGCGCAAACTAACGTTTCTGCCGTCAGATATCAACTACTCGCTCAAGTTACACGGTGGTGGTGGGGCCCATGCTCCCGTGAGATATCGTCCCTACAACTTAGCCAGAGACATGTTCACATTGCATTTTTAGGTAATGGCAGAATCTTATCGATGATTGTTCTTTGCTGACTCACTTTTTTCACATGGTCCATTTGCCTCTCGTTTTATTTTCTCTTCAAGAATTTCTCAGTGGGCTTTGCTTTCGAACGCTCCATTTGGCAGAGGCGGACGTGGCGATGGTGGATATTGTTTGGCCGTCGCTTACGGCACTGCTTGTCGGCGTGTTGTACAGCCTGGGTCGCTGGCTCATCAGGTAAGTCGCAAAAAAAATCTGGTTACTGTTGTCGCCGAAAAGTAAGTGACGGCAGAAAATGCTTTGCAGTGGAGGCGTAGCCCATTCTAGGGCGGGTCATAGGTGCTACTAGCCGCAGTGCTTGGAACGGTATTGACCAGGCTTATGCGTGTCTGGCGTGCAGTTCGCCCACGGTTCTTCCTAGTAGTTATTGACGCGCTGAGCTTGTCATCTTTCGCGAAACCGTCGCTGGTAATTTGAGGTCTTTTGTGCTTATGCGTCAAATTTTTATGTGAGTATTCATTTTGGAGACTTATGAAGGCTTTCGAATCATTAAGCATATCAAGTGGTTCTGCACTACTGCCTCCAAGCAACTGGACACTCAGGAACAACGCATCACTCATAAAGGCTGGCCTATGGTGATTCCAGTAATAATTCTTATTTTTCCTTTGTATCAGTGCGGTACGTGTCGGCTAGTGGTTTCACAAATCATTATTACAGCCCTAAGGAACACACAATCGTGCGTTATTAGTGACAGAGGTTAAGATTTGTCGCTCCATTTAATCCTAACACCTAACCTATTGTATATACATTTTATGTTTAAATAGAAAAAGAAAGAACCTGTTTACATACATATATTCATTACATACATGGTCTGTTCTGAAAGTAGTAGGACTGGTTTTTTCCTGGGTGAACCGGCGGACGAGAGGTGGCCTGCTCATGCAGGATCGTTGAAGTGGGATATTGGGAATGCAGGGGAAAATCGGCAGTCGGCTCTCGGCCGTTGAAGAGAGGAGGTCGCTTGTATTGTGAACCCCTGTCGAAACGTCTCATCACGCAGAATCGTCGAGCGTTTACTGGATCAGCGATACGCGATCAAATTTTGAGTAAATCTTGGTAAAACGGGCAAAGAGACTCACAACATGATTAAGGAAGTCTACGGCGACGCTTCCATGGGTAGATCAGGTGTTTTTGAGTGGCACAAGCTTTTCCGAGAAGGTAAGGAAAGAGTGGAGGAAGACGACCGCTTCAGACGCCCTTCGACCAGCAAGACCAACGAAAATGTGTAGCGAGGGAAACATTTACATAACAATGATCGTTAAATGAGTATCAGAATGATTGCTGATGACTTCAGCATTCCTCAAACCCAAGTTTTTGGGATCGTGACAGAAAACTTTTCCATGAGGAAAGCGTGCGTGAAGTTGGTGCCGGGAGTGTTGTCAGAGGAGGAAAAGGCCAACCGGTAGGATCATCTTCATCATCTGAATGAGGACCCCGATTTTTTGTCCAGCAGAAGGCGGCAACGCTGCCTCAGCCCCCCTGCAGCCTCGACTTGGCCCTGCCAGACTTTTTTCTATTCCCGAGAATAAAATCGACGCTGGAGGGGAAGCATCACGGATCGGTAGAGGTGGTTCAACAGGCCGTGACGAGGGAGCTAAACAGCATTCCGGTCCAGGCGTTCCTGGAGGCGTACGAAAACTGTAAAACTCATTGGCGGCAGCGTGTAGGTGCGGAAGGGTGCTACCTTGAAAAATTGTAATCGTTTGTACTATTCCCTTGAATAACTTTTGTTAAAAAAAATCAGTCCTACTACTTTCAGAACAGACCATGTACATACATATTTATTTTGTAACATTTACACATGGAAATATGCGTGCCCGCGGAAGCGCAAGACACGGCGCTTGTGGGCGGGCCACGGCAATCAAAGTGCAGACTCAGTGCTGACAAAAGAACATGGTTTGCAACATAAAATAAAAATATTTTGATGGGAACAACAATCACACTTGCACATACTGCAAACGTAAGTCAATTACACAGATTCATAGGATACAACTAAAAACAACCGTGCTTCATAACACTCTTTGAGAGTATGCAATGATAGTATTTTAGTTCGAAGCTGGTAAAAAGGAAGGGGATGTAGATTCGGCACCTTTTTCGTAGTAGGCACATATCTTTGGGAGTTTATAGTTTAAACGGCTCTACGTTTCTTAGTATTTTAGGTTTGTTTAGAGGAAGCTGAAAGTTATTTGATAAGTAGTTTCTACTAATTACTACATGTGTAAATAAATCTTGAATAGAGTGCACATAAGCTGCGAGCATTATTTCAGCACTATCTAAGGCCTCCTTGGACGTGCCATACAAAATATTTACGGCAATTCTATATAGCAATCTGTCCATTTGGCTCCTTCTAGACAATGCCCATGAGCCATAAACACTGACACCGTACCTTAAAATAGACTCTCCTATACACTTCAACACAAGCTGAATCAACCTAACAGAAGCATTGAATTTCATTCTGTAAACATAAATAGAGGTTACACGGAGTAGTTTGGTGAGGTGCTCAACATGAGCAGACCAGGACATGTTGGCGTCGAGATGAATGCCTAGAGATTTGACTCTTTCAGACAAGGGCACAGAAACACATTAACGTCTAGGGCAGACAGTACCGTGCATGATAACAGATTCATTTCATATGACATTTTTGTGAGAGTTTATAAAAGAAACCAGAGCTGTTTTCTGCTTAATAATGTAAATCTGATTACCTGAAAACCAATCACACACTTTTATAACGTCGATTTGTAACAGCTCTGCAGGCCTATTGACCAGCTCATTCGGAACAAGTAGCGCCGCGTCAACAGCGTATTGGTAAAATACCGAATTCACTCTATGACCCGCTCAATCATTGACATAAATATTGAAAAGAAAAGGCCCTAAAACGGAGC
The DNA here is from genome assembly GCF_055824585.1 of Amblyomma mixtum. Lineage (NCBI taxonomy): Eukaryota > Metazoa > Arthropoda > Arachnida > Ixodida > Ixodidae > Amblyomma > Amblyomma mixtum. The sequence continues at coordinate 89,481,056 of NC_143015.1, read as the reverse complement.
CTTGTGGCACGCCATATAGAAGAGGTTTAGAGTCGCTGAAATAATATTTGACTCTCACAACCTGAACATGGTTGAAAAGGTAGTTTGAGAAAAAATTAGGTAAGGTCCGCGAAATTCAATTTTCACTAATTTCTGCAACAGAATGCCGTGGACAACCATGTGAAAGGCCTTGGTTAAGTCTAAAAAAAATGCAAGGACAATCTAATTTCTATCTATATGGAAGTTAATTTTGTCATAACAATCTTCTAGAAGATCTACAGTGCTAGTCTCCCGCCGGAAACCGTACTGTGCGCCATTAAAGATATCAAATTGGTCGCAGAACAACAAGCTCTGATATACAATTTTCTCTATTAAAATAGTAATAGTGGGCATATAGCGATTTGTAGGTAGTTTCTCTTGTCAGATTTTTTGCCCGACTTTACAGATGGGCCGTATAACAGATATTTTCATATCTTGTGGTATTTCCCTTGTTGAGAAGCAACCGTTAAGAATATTCAGCAGCACAGTTTTTAGTTTTCTGTGATTATTTATTAAATCTCGTAGTCTGATCTTTTCGTATCCGGGAGGCTTGCTTAGTGGGAGGACCTGAAGAATATTTCATAACTCAGTGTCATCAACCGTCGGTAAGTAGGCAGAGTTTGGTACGTTTGGACCGTTGTACAGAGCTGGAGAAACCTGCGGTTGCGCTTTTAATTCCTTCACAGATGTAGCAAACTGTTCGCTGAATGAGTCCGCCGTAGATTGATTGCTTTCACTGCCAAAGGTACGGGCTAGTTCAGTATCCAGATTTATGTTCTTTGTTTTACCCATTATGTCGTGAGGAAATAGCCACGTTTTTTCATATTACCGCGGCATTTTACAAATTCAGCACCCCAAACAACCACTTTCCTAATCTTAACTTTGATGTAAGTTTATTCCGAACTGTACGACACAGCTTCTGTAACTCAGTGTCGGAGGGACTACTCTTACACCATTGGCAAAGCTTGCTTTTTTCCAACGATAACGCCAAAATATGATTTTTTTCCACTTCTTTTCTGTGTTTCTTAGTTTCTGCTTCACCTCTCTCATGGAACATGAGTAAATATCGTTGAATTTTTTAACAAGTAAATCGTATGCATCCGTGTGAGTATGCATCGTTAAGCTTTCCCTATCAAAGTTTTGGATCATGCCATTTACACGTCAGTCGTCTAGAATGGTTATTGTGCGCAGAGTTGACATTGGAGTCACAGGTTCGTTGCTTACCATACAAAAAGCCTGAAAATAATGATCTGCGACTTTTTCTTGTATCAATGCAGCCTTTGAATCTAATGTTTGGCATCTTGCAGCAATGTAATCAATGCAAGACTCAGCAAGCCGGGCACCAACAAATTTCTCACGAGTATAACCACGAATAGTATTGTCAATGCCATAACCAGCTAATAAATCGAGATAATCCTCAACACCACTTTTTTGGCAGTAAAATGTTAATGTTAAGGTCTCCTGCTATATAACATTACTCTGAGAATGTTTCCACAGGAGGCAGGAAAGTTCAGAAAGAAATAATTGCAGGTCAGAGTTAGGCGGACGGTCGACCGTAATTACCACAAAAGTCTCATCATGATTACTAACAGAAAGCGCAAGAACCTCTACAGCGCTAAAAGTGCCAATTAATTCCTCAACAAACCATGCATTTCTCACAAATGCTAAGACGCCTCCACCTCTACCTGAGGAGTGGCAGAGCGAGAATGACTGAAATCCCTGCAATATAAACCCGAGAGCCTCGACTTATCTAAATTTGTTTCAGTTAACACCACAACGTTTAAAGGTTTTAATGACTGACACAAGTAGACATTTAGCGCGTTTCAATGCCTTCTAGTACTCCTGATATTTACATGTACGAGGTCAAGTCCAGGTTGTGAACACGAGGTCGTGGAGACGCGATTTGTGTTCATTCATTCAGTGAACGAATCAAACTTTACGACAGTTTGCTGATATCGTCTTCATTGTGTATCTTTACCACAGTAGAACCATCCACTTTCCTCGTGAGCACGTGTCCATTCTTTGCCCAAGAATATTTGTATGATTTTATCTTGGCAGCGTTTTTAGCAAGCCACAGTAGTTTATTTGTATAGGTTGTTAAGTTCTCATTTATGTAAATGTGGTCATCACTCAGTGTGTAAACGTCAACGGTCACCCATTGACTTGAATTTGAGAAGAATTACAGGAACTTCGCCATCTCTGGCCAGCAATCTGTGCACGGCGTCTACACAATCAAAAGTTTTTTCCGGGATTTCCAACCTGTTTGCAAGTGACTTCAATTCAGCTACCAGGCCCTCCTTGTCTGCTTTCTTAATTCCATGCTTCATGGAATGCTGTTTCATTTTTCCCGGCGACGAGCGAGTGGTCTGAGGCGTGAGTCGAACAAAATACTCGGCCCATGTCCGCGAGGGCACAAATCAAGCTCAGGACGGTACCAAAATATGTTCTCGTAAACGGCCACCTTTTAGGGGCAAGTTAGGGCTAGTTTCGGTTAGCGTTTAGCCGTGCTTTCCGTGTGGTGCTCGATTGAGGTCGCGCATGTCAAACCTTAAAACATTTAATTCTTAACATCTGCACCGCTAATATAAAATGCATCGTCGAGACCGTAGCAAAGACGCGCAGATGTACCACAGTTCAGAAGCGCTTCCATTCTGGCATGCTGCCCGGGGATTGCTTCCACACGCTATACTCTCCTGGTAGCGTAAAGGTTGTGATCAAATCATCTAGATGTATTGTGCGCGGTAAGGATGCTAATGCTCAGTCTAAAATGTTCCTGTTTTACGCTTGGCCATGTGCGGTGTGCGACGTAAGTTGCCGATCTTAAATGGCGACAAAAGGGTTGAAAAATTAACCCTTCGACTTGATCATTCCCCTCCCCCTCAGGTTTCCTTAAAAGAAAGTCGTTTGTAGATGAAGCCCTACCGGTTTGTGACAGCACATCTTTTTATATTTTAAGCGCGAAATGATCTAAAGAAAACGTGTGCTCACTGATAAATATTGCAAAAAATATATAAAAAAACACGAAGTTCCAAATAACCATCGAGCCAAGTACATCATCCTTCTATGCTTTTGAAAGAAGAATTCGGTGCTTTTACCGGGGCTATAGAAGGCGAGTTCATCCCAAGGCGGCACGTGGGCCAGAAGTACTGGCTGATTGCTTCCAATCAGGTATGACGTCCTGGAGTTCTTTGACATGTTCTGATGTCGCGCAGGAGAGGGGTGGTTGCTCCTTCACACTTGCCGAGAGGCGGCCGCTAAGTCCAAAAGTTTAGGCATTGGGCCACTGAGACTGGCCTCACAACGTATCGTGCCAAAAGAGCAAAGAAAATGTCCCAGTTTGCCAAGGCTTGAAAACGAATGCCCAAAGTGTATCAAAGATAATGTGTTTCAGTTCTACGACTTATCATCGGAGTAGTTGATTTGACATCATATTTGTAGTAGAGCGAAGAAACACGAGGAAAAGACAAGGTCTGCTCAAAAAGGCGCTGAAGACACACGGTGTGTTCAAATTTCGTCACCTGTCCTGGTCGTATGCTCTTGCTAAGTTCCTCAGTTTCGAAGAAATATACAGCGACTGCCGATCTGAGTGTCTTCTTAAACTATAAACGTCCACTGATTGACACTTCCTGCGAAAACTGCATACATACTACATACATACTAGCGAGACAACATGCACGACCTCCCGCTGACATGGCCCTCTCTCATTCTCGTTCTCCTCCTTTCTTCACTCCTTCGTCACTCTTCTTTCCTTTATAATTTTATTAGAGCGAAAGTGCTAATCCAGACGTACCAGCCCCCAGCAAGAACCTTGTCAACTTCTCTTGTCTTGTGCTTCGAACAACCCCAGCTTACCCGAGTTACTCGGGCTAGCTCGGAGGAGCGTCGCGCGAGCTGCAGCCAATGGGAGGAAGCTCGGGTAAGTTCGGAGGAGCGCCGCGACAGCTGCAGCCAATAGGGGGCGGGTAGAAGTGAAATTAATGAATGGTCGCGAGAGGTTGCTCGGGAAGAGCAACACGGGTGACGGGTCCCACAATCCCCGCCGGTGGCTGTGAGAGAAAAAGCCGCCTGCGAGTGCAGTGGGGCGTCAATTAACCGCTGCACCCCTGCGCTGAGGACTCGCCGCGATCTATGAATGTGAAGTAGGAAATTACCTATTCTCTATTTATAGGAATTAACCCACTAAAGCTATCACGTCATACCCCTAAGGCGTAGCTCAAGTGCCCCCTCCAATTGGAGAGTGAGCGCGCGCTTTCGCACGTCTTCTCGGTTTAACTACGTGAAACCCCTACCACTTTTTTTCATTATTATTTCCTGCTATGCGAAATTCATGGGCCTGGACGATTTTCAACAAGTCCCACAATACTAAAATACAACTACCAAGAATGTTTACAACATTGGAATCGGAGCGAAAGCGCGGATTTGTGCTACGCAGAAGACGGCGGTGAGCAGGCAGTGTCGCTGGACGGAGCAGAAGGAAGTTGATGAAGACGACGCTCTCCAATGCACAGCGCGAGAGAGTTTGGTGCAGTTTAACACGAGGCGCGCTGGCTGCGGCTACAGCCTACGTCCGAAAAGAAAAGAAAGATCTAAGCATGCTTACTACACAAAACACCGTGCCACCGTACCCTTGCATAACCCCACCTTCCAAAACATCAAAAGTCTGGGAGGCACACACATGCATCCAGATAGGGGAACCAGCTAGGTGGGTGGCTCTTGCAGGGAAGCATATACTCCCCGCACCAAAGTGAATTGTTCACGAAACACAGATTTCGACGACCGTGGTGATTGGGCGTGGCGGTCCACCATGCGGCTCTTCCAGAGACTAAAAACTCCCAGCAACATAAATAGATCATACAGCACAAGACAGTTTTTCTCCACAGGCAAAAAACGGATACTGTAGGGTGTGATATCAATGTCCTTAATTGCTAGTTGTAATATTTCCTAGAAGAACACAGCATCAATGCGCAGAATAAAGCAATGATCAATTGTGTCTGGTGTACTGCACAGGTGACAATTCCCCGTCCATGGCGCGAGCATCTGCTTAGCTTGAAGTCATGCCTACATAGGCAGCGTAGATGTCTGCAGTTTAAAGAAGATGTTTTTGCAGCACAAGAAATGCACATACGCCTAACACGTTTTAAAACACTGGCGTCAAGGAACTCCTGAAAAGTTGCCGATACAACGGTACAGGAAACAAATACTCTCTAAGTGCCTGAGTCGTCTGCCTTCTGAAGAGGCTATGCAGGTATTCAAAGAAAATCGCACAGTGAGGAAATTGAAGGTGTCAGCAACTTCCTTAAGAATTCCCCATAAAGGCCCCTCACGAGTGTGTCCTGTCGGTGCGAACAGGAAAGGCAAGTGAGTACTGAGACGCCTAACGACCACAGCCACCCAAAAAGGTTGTTTGCCGATTTGAAAAGAAAAAAAAACGCGAAACAAGCTGATGCACGAATAAGTGAAGAAGGACTATTCCACCGGACTCTAGAGAAAGAAATAGGTTATCGTGATGCATGGGTTCCCATGGGAATGCCATACGAAAGCAGCAAATATTCGGTGCATCACCTGCCCTTTGTTCCTGGCACCTGCAGCCCATAGGCAAATTTTGCAAATAATAAAAATGTTGCAGACTTGAGCCCGAGCAAACATTGACAGTTTCCTACCCTTCTAAGCTTGGGTTTGTCGCCTCATGGAGATTATTTGTAAATCCCAGCAGGCTCCACTGTTGCGAACTTGGGGAAGAAGAACCCCTAGGTAGCGATGGGTCCCGCAGTCCCAGTTTATGCCACCTTATGACTTAGCGTTGCACCTCAATGGCCAAAATAAAACCACTTGAATTTATCTAAATTAACAGCCGCACCTGCTACCTCGCAGAACTGTTCAGTCATATTGTTGCGCCCAGTGGTTTATTAAGACCGGGGCGGAAGGTAGAAAAACACCTGGGTCCGCTTGCCGAGCACGAGACGCCACCAACCTCGGTCTCCTCATCTTCGGCTTATCCAGCAACGCCGACCACGCAGAATGGGTATCGCCTCATCATGGGCGTCACATTTCCCCGTACGCAGCCGAAGCCCGCTGGGCGAGTTAGAAAGCGCCGCGCGAATGGTAGGGCTTCAGCCGGGCAACGGGAGTGACTTCGGTTCGCGCTGAACGACGGCCGCTTGCCGTCAGACGAGCTATATGCAGTAATTGAGCTCGCTAATTTGGTCAATAATTACGTAGGGTCTATCGTAGTGGCACAGCAGCTTCTGAGACAACCCTCGCTTTCTGATAGGCCTCCACAACAAGACCAAATCACCGGCGCTGTAAGTAACGTGACGGCGGTGGGCATCGTAGCGCGCTTTTGACCGATCTTGGGAGGCGAGAACACGAAGGCGAGCAAGGCGCCGGGCTCCTTCGGCGAGACAGAGTGTCTCAGCGATAGAGGGATCTTTATGAAGCTCGTCAGAAAATAGTAGTATGGTGTCCAGGGTGTAGCGTGGGGGGCGAGCATAGAGTAAAAAGAGGGGGCTGTAGCCAGTAGTCTCATGGCGCGCGGTATTGAACGCATACGTGATGAACGGCAGGACGCTATCCCAATTCTTGTGTCTTGAATTAACATACATTGACAGCATGTTAGTGATCGTGCGGTTCGTGCGCTCAGTGAGTCCATTCGTCTGGGGATGGTAAGGCGAGGAATGGCGAAAATGCGATGCGCAGGAACGGAGAAGCTGCTCCAGGACGTCGGCGGTGAACTGCCGACCACGGTCACTGATGATAGCTTTTGGAGTTCCATGACGGAGAACTATGAATCGTAGCAGAAAAGAGGACACATGATACGCCATAGCCGAGGGTAGAGCTGCCGTTTCACAATACCGGGTAAGGTAATGGACGCTAACCACTATCCAGCGGTTCCCATGATAGGACTTTGGAAACAGGCCCAGCAGATCTATGCCCACTTGCTCAAACGGTGCTGCAGACGGTGTCACAGGGTGAAGCTGACCAGATGCAAGGCTAGTAGGTCGCTTGTATCGTTGACACTGAGTGCAGCTGGCGACTTACCGCTCAGTCGTGGCCCGCATTTTCGGCCAATAGAAGCGTGGCTGTGTACGGTGCAGCGTCCGTGCCGAGCCAAGATGTCCAGATGTAGGGTCATCGTGCATGGCCTGCAAGACAGAGGAGTACAGGCTCTTCGGAACTACCAGCAGAAAGCGCTGGCCCGTAGAAGAATAGTTTTTCTTCCACAAAAGACCATCTCGCACACAAAAGTGGCTGACGTTGGAAGGGTCTTCAGCCTCCAGAAGGAGAGACTGTAGGGTCAAGTCTTTCTGCTGTTCCGCTTTGAACGTTGCGACATCAGGAAAAACAGGTGACACTGACGCGACGCAGTGGTCCAAAGTATCGATGTTAGACTCCGACTCAGGAAGGGGCAGCCTCGAAAGACAGTCCGCGTCAGCGTGACGGCGACCACTCTTGTAGACGACTGTGTAGTCGAACTCTTGTAGCCGGAGAGCCCACCGTGCAAGGCGTCCGCACGGGTCACGAAGGTTAACGAGCCCGCAGAGGGCATGATGGTCGGTGACGATGGTGAACGGGCGTCCGTACAGATAGGAACGGAAACGCTGCGTGGCGAAGACGACGGCCAAGCAATCTTGCTCGGTGACTGTATAATTGCGCTCCGGCTTGCTGAGCGAGCGACTCGCATACGCAACAACGTGCTCTTTGTTGTCGCATCGCTGGACGAGAACAGCGCCGAGGCCAGCACCGCTGGCTTTGGTGTGAATCTCTGTGGGAGCGGAGGGATCGAAGTGGCGAAGTACAGGGTGAGACGTAAAAAGGAATTTTAGTTGGCGGAAGGCGGATTCGTACTCAGGTGTCAACTCAAAAGCCACATCTTTCTGAAGTAGACCTGTCAGAGGGTAAGCTACGTCCGCTGATGAATAAAGCGGCGAAAGTAAGAGCATACGCCCAAGAAACTTTGCAGCTCTTTAACAGACTGTGGTGGCTTGAACGACTCGACAGCTGCAGTCTTGGCTGGATCAGGCCTGACGCCGTCTTTATCAACGAGGTGTCCAAGCTTATCCTTACTTATCCTTTCACAATCCGTGCGTAGTGATTTAAGAAAGAAGAACGATGGCGCTAAAGGAAAAATGGTCGAGCCGGGATTCTAACCGATGCCCATTAGGTCGTGAGCCGAGCGCGCTATACCTCGACTACTCAGGAACGTTCTTTGAACTTTGTGAGAGGGAGGCCTTGTACGCCTCGTGGTAAATATATAATAAACTAAAGAACAGTGTCCGTGTCATTGAAGTGATATGAAAGGAGGCCCCAAGACCTCTGAAGGAACCTTTAAACGGTACCACATCGCATCCTTGGGTGGAGCGGATGTATGCCCCGAAATATTTTTTCGCATAGTTGTTCACAAGGGATTCTTAATTTGTATTTTCGCTTGTTACCAGAATATTTAATGTTGGAAGCACACGTGATTGCATTTTATGTGCATGGCGGTGTATTGTTGAGTGTTAATTTAGTGTTTATCAGTGATGCGGATTTTTAGGGCCGTCACTAAAGTTCACATTTCGTTCCTCTCGGTCCTCTCACTGCGGTGGAAGTTCGCAGCATTTTCATTCTACGTGTGGCGAAGCGCAAACCTGATGCAGTAAATTTCTCTTTCCTACAGTTTTAGATTTTCTCTGAGTGTAACAGTGGCGTGTAATCTAAAGGAGTTCGTTAATTGCAGAACTGCATCGAAAGCCTCGGAAAATGGCTTAAAGAGCATGGTGATGTCTTTGGGTAAGTGTACGATATTATTTACTTTAAAAAATGCAGCTGATTACCGCGTGGGTAACCGCAATCTCCCATTGTGAATGCACCAAGATAACCGATGGTTGTTAAAGGTAACAGACTGGATTTCATGGGAAGGCAAGCGTAGCAGGACACGGCACGAAGTTTGGTGGGCGGATGATATCAAGAATTTTGAAGGCATAACGTGGCTGCAAATGACACAGGACAGCTTCAGTTGGGGAGATATGGAAGAGATCTTTGTCCCACACTGGTGGTAGTCAGGCTGGTGATGATTACCGTCAAGGTACGACGAGTGAATAGCGCTAGCTGGTTTCTCAAATGTTTAACAAACTGGAGACGCGACGTATGAATGCAACTTCCACTGAACAGCCACTGATCATGCCCACTGGGCCGTAGTAGCGTGTGAATGATTACCAGGACCAATCCGCCGTGGTAGAATAGCCACGGCTACGAGCAGGCAGTTTTGTACTTAACTGTGGAGTTGGTCTTTTCCAGCCAGAGCTACTTCAGGGAGGGCATGTGGCTCATAACATGTGCGCTTAACCGTTCGCGGATCACCCGAACCACTCGGGGTGGAGCCGTTGGCAACAGCGGCTAATGGGTTTGGTAACAAGTTCCATTATGGACTCCTTGGAGTCTAGAAAGAGATGCCGATGTCATCTTCCACGCCATATGAGTCACGGCATTGGGGAAACTAATGGCGAAGGGCGGCGTGCACCGTTAGTTCATGCCCTCTACGAACGGCAGAAGATGGACCACAGGTCGCGGCGGCTTGCACGCTAAGATTCAGGAGGCCATGCATTGGGCTCGTACTGATCCAGCGCTGCTAGATATATAGAGCTAAAGTATTCTCAACGGTCATAATTACCCTAATGCACCGCCTTTACCTGAAGGGCTTTGCTTCTAAGCCATGTGTGGGGCTGTTGTAGTATCCGTAGAAGATCTAACTTTAAGAGGAGTCACGACTAGAGTATCTGACATCTTCAAGAGATTTTAAACGCTCGCAATGCAAAAGAAGCCGCAGAACACGATTCGCAAGCATACCCTTGGGGCTATAAATTGAGGACAAAATATGCGTATATGACAGCTGCAGAGAAAACAGAATGTGCATCCGAAGCTTGGAAAAAATTGACAGATGGTTACAATAGTGGGTAACGGGAAATTTTTGCGCAGCTCTTCGCACGCCGCCTGCCACAGCTGGGAGGCGGTGTGTTACGCTGCTCTAGCCACCCTCCGGGATCTTAAACGTGCCAGCCACCTTCTTTTAGCTCCCGTTGTCGGCAGTGTGGTGACGTCACACCGAGACCGAGAGCCAACATCCAGGCACTGAATTCCACTCATCCGGGCACTGAAACGAGGGCATCCGGGCACCGTACGAGATTTAATGAGACTCTCTAAGAGAGAGGGCCGCTTAGAGCAAGAGGGGAGCTCCAGGGCGAGAAGGGCTTTGGGCGGAAAAACTGCTTCCGCGCCGTCCCCAAGGATGGCGCTGCGGTCCTACACTCACCCATGTAAAAGACCGGCCGCTGGGCCTTCTGCTCATGACGTTTCCCCCTTTGGCAGGCAGATGTATACACGCTCGCGGAGTATTCGAACGCGCTGCATATACATTCTTGTCAGGCTTGCGTCTAGTCGTGTCCGCGTACGCTTCTGCATCGTCCTGCATTTCAATGCCGCCACCGTCACCGCTGCGTAAGCCATGCAATGGAGCCCGACAGCAACCGGATACAGCTGACGAGGCAGGGCGGAAGAGATTCCCCAGACACTCACAGGAAACGATTGTGTCCACATGGACCCGTGCACAGTATGCGTGGTGTGGTGTGTTGAACACTAGGCCCATTTCAAGATTTCGACTAGTACCATCTGCAATTCATTCCTCCGCTTTCGCTGTGGCAGGTGCGTTTCGCTCTGCCACTGGCTGCCGCAGTTGTCAGGTGGAATGCTACGCTGTCGACGACAACAGCGGCGACTGCGACTACGAACGGGCGCCTAAGAACTGCGCTCTAAAAATTCATACGGACATCTAATTAGCTTGAACGCGACAGCATTAGGCACTTTCGTTTTCATGACATCACTTCCGTTCAGCCAATGCTATCCGCTCTGATGACGTCATTTACTTCGCGCCAAGTACAATTGTCTGCTTTAGTAGCATCATTTACCCCACCGAATGGATTGATTTTATTGCCTACGACACATGTTTTTCCCGATGGGGATTATATGCCTATCATTTAAACATCTTGTCGCTGCTACGCATCCCTCGCTGCGACTTGCGGCTTACGTAGCATAGCTTAAATATTGAGTAATCGTGCACACCGAGTCTTCTTATGCTGTTGAATTCCTACGCTGGGGAGAATAGGGCTTATGATGGAGACGAAGGACGGACGACGACGTGAAATAGAAAGATCTAGGCTAATACATTTGGCGCTGTAATAAAAAGAAAAACAAAACGTAATTTCAGTATATTCAGGTTCTTCACTCAGAAGATCATAATTCTCGACTTTGCTGGCTGAATACACTGTCAAACTGCCAAAAAGCTGGCAAAAAGCTCCTGAGCTTAAATAACAGAATTGCGATTTCATACGGTCCTCGCAAAAGCGAGTAATGAACAAGGCTTTACCGTTGGCGACGTGAGCCTTTGGGAAGAGCCGTTCCGAGGTTCACTTGGGTTTGTTCAGCATACAGAACTCATTCACCAATTTGCGCACCACCTGGCCTTTCAGGATAAACTTAGAATTTACAACAATGTAAAATCGAGAGCATTCCGCTAAACGTACTCGACGTGCTGCGGTGCCGCGGGTTTTTGTTTCTCCTGCCGACAGTGGCAAGGAAGCCTAAGGGGCCACACGTCCTCTCGGGAGGTCCACAGGTGGCAGCACCTACCATTGCAAGGGCAATGGCGCTAGGCTTAACCGGCGCATCATTGCACCACGAGTGTGCATGAGGACTTCCTGCGATATATGACTGTAGAGAATGACCAATTCCGCATATATGGGCATTAAACAATTGACGCTAGGGCGTCATACCCTTAAGGCGGGGCTTCAGTGCCGTCTCCTGTTTTCTTTTTACCGCTTTTTGCACCTTGCAACTTATAACGCTTTTCCGCTGCTATCTTGGTACTTCGTCCGTCCATGTCGACACCTGCTTCCGTCGCTGTACATGACATACAATGAAGCATTTTTATTTTTGTTTTATTTTACCGCAATCTGACTTAGTTTCTACCTGGGAGACACCCCTTTCGTGGTCACTAAAGATCTGGGCATGATCAACGAAATTTTCGTCAAGGGCTTCAAGTTTCATGGCCGTGGAGTGAGTATGACGTCTACTCTTTTCCACGGCTGTTCCTTACGGCATTGCATGTGTTTACCTCTCTCATACTGCACAGGCTGAACATGTTTTCATTTTCTCGCTTCCCCGCTCCAAAGTATCGATTTGGTTAATGACTCCCTGAACTCTACTTGTTGGAACGAGCCCACGAGTATTAAACAAAGGCTTGCGCGTGCGATGTTTATTTGCTTTGCGAATGTCACGCGTTTGAAATGACATTCTTACCTCGAACCAAGTTTTCTCTCTTCACAATTGTAGCTTCAGGAAACTGTCGTTATTTTCTCTCTCAGCATACGTTGAACATCTACGAGCTAGACGACCTGTTCGCGAGGTACATCGTCTTTTCCAAGGGTACACTTTGGAAGGATTGTCGGAACTGCATGGCACAGTTCTTCACCACGTCGAAGCTAAAAGCGGTGAGCCAATGTGTTTTTTTCCAGAATTTTTTTCATGAAGCATTCCTTATCTTAGCAAACCAGTTCGTTGCCATAAGGCACCTAAAAGATGATTGCGGCTTATTAACTGCCGATATCATTAGCAGCAAGGTAAAGTTTGTCGGAAGGTAGCTGCTCGCTTTGTACAATTCCAGTTGGCTTTTACTTTACTGGCCACCTCTTCACTTTCGCGACAAATTTTCTGATCGTAACATCCCGTCAGCCTTCCTGCCCCCAGTGGCTTCGTTGTCCTTCTTTAGATTCTGCTTTTTCCCCGTCGTTCCTTAGGTTACCTGCTATCTTCATATCACCTCGTTAGTTTACTATGCCTCCTTTTCGTTTTGCTAGTATGTCAAAACTGTTAGTTGACTCCCTAATGAACGATATTATGTTTACAGTGTTACGCTACTCATAATAGACGTCTATGCCATGGTCCTCTAGCTCCAATGCCTAAGATTTATTTTGGTTTTAATTGACAGCATAACACACGCGTTGTGCGGAAAATCCGGTATCGTCACCGATGGCGCTGGGAGCGAAAACTCCGGATTGGCCGGAAAGAGATATTTCGCACGTGGAGCGGCGGTTTTGAAAAATGATTGAAACCTTAGAAAACAGGTTATTGGAAGGCAGCAACTTGCCTCAAACGTATTCAGAGCATGTGAGTATCTAAAGTAAATGGTTTGTGCTCAAAAGGAAACTGGGATAATAAGTGGGGTAATAATGGAACCCCTTCCTTCGGGGTGCGAGTCACACGCTACCGCTAGGTGACGCAGTCAAGTTCGTAAGGCTTGGTTAAAGCGGGTCTTCATTTTTATGCCGTGTGCTCTTTCACATAATGGGGGTGACTGTGAAAAAGGAAACACTTTTCGTGTCCCCGGGCGGAAAGTGGAACGCTGACGGAGCCCTTTAGTGTTGCAAGTCATACCCTTAAAGGTAGAGCTTGAGTGTCCCAGCAATTGTTTTCGTTAGCGTCGGAGTTTCAGCCGCATAGGCCAGTACTAACAAGGTGCCAGAGTCACCTATACTTTTTTTTAGAGGGATATCCGCAGACGTGCCTGATAATTTGAGACCGCCTGCTGGACACTTTCGGAACTCTGCCCTTTGCCTTGGTAATTTATTTCCCAAAGGCCGTATTCGTGGTAGTACTTTGCTTATAAAAGCGAAAACACCACTACATATTATAACCTCGTTCTCTAAGCAGACACTTGAACACGATTCTAAAGTTCTTACTAATTTCACTGAAGTGTGTTCTATTGCCTTCGACCCATTTATGTCCTCCTTCGTGTGCTTGACTTCATCCTCAGTCGACAGGATTATTTAAAAGATAACTCATCACAATCATCAGCCTAGCCATGTTTGCTGCAATAAAAAAGCCTCTCCCATACCCTTTGAATAAACCATGTCCTTTTTTTAAAAACTCCCTGTCGTATGTGCCCACTCGCATTTCTACCGCTCCCTGCTATGCGTGTCTTTTACTAGAATCCACTCTATTACCCAAACAGTCTTCCCGTTATCTTGCCTTCGCATTTCATGCCCTTCTGATAACTGTTTCGTTCCTTTGATTACAACTAGGATACCATTAGCTCGCGTTTGTTCCCTGACTCGTTCTAGTCTGTTACCGACGCTTAATTGAACCCCCTTTACCTTTTCATTGTTACATGCGTCGCGATCGCCCGCATAAAAATGGGAAGTCATATCGATGGCCTCTAAGTTTTTACCTTTATACTAATTTTTTTCCAGTTATCATTCAGGCACTGTGTTTTTTCCGACGATTGGCGAATAGTTCGAGTATTCCCGGTTTAAAGAAAGGAGACTGTCTTAAATAGTTCGAGTAGTCCCGGTTTAAAGAAAGGAGACTGTCTTAACGGTAGTAACTTTAACCAAATTTCGCTAAGCTCCAGTACGTGAAAACTAATAAAACATATTGCCGCGTCTACAACAATAGCCACTCGGCGGCTGTTCGGCACGCAGCGCGTGCGTCACGCGGGTCGCTGCTGAAGAAGACGAAGCTCGGCGTTCCATCCTGGCCGTCTCGGTGTGCGCTGGCATCATCTCGGTGTTGACGTTCCTCTGCCGTCTGGACGCGGCGCTACCTGTACCAACTGCTACGTGACACTGGTGGAGGTGCGGGCTCGACGTCCCATGTCCAACACCTCTTCAGACAGCCGCTCATCGAGTCCCGACCAGCTACCCCTTGTCTGCACGCCCGTTCACCGCAGCAGCCGCCGCCTCCTGGGACTGGTCCCTGAGTTTGGTCTCCTCCCAAAAGAGGCACGCACTCATCGACCTGGTGAGCATACTACCATGGCTCAGGCTAGCGCTTCACACTTGACGCTCCAGCAACCCCGCGTGCCAGCCAGCTTCCATGGCGTCACTTTCGAAGACGTTGAAGACTGGCTTGACCAGTTTGAGCGGGTTGCCGATTTCAACCAATGGAGCCCTGCGCAGAAGCTGCGGAACGTGTATTTCGCCCTCGAAGACGGAGCCAAGATTTGGTTCGAGAACAGGGAGGCCGATCTCCAAAGCTGGGATACCTTCCGCCAGCAGGTCCGGGACACCTTTGCTAGCACGGACTGCCGGGATCGTGCGCGGCGCCTCTTGGACGCTCGCGTCCAAAAGCCTAATGAGACCGTTGCCATGTTCGCCGAGGACGTGACCCGTCTTTGTCGGCGCGCTGACCCAGATATGGCGGAATCCGCGAAGCTCCGCCACCTGATGCAAGGTGTGAAGGACCAACTCTTCGCTGGTTTGGTCCGGAATCCCCCGCAGACGGTAGCCGACTTCATCAAAGAGGCGACCGCCATTGAGCGGGCCTTGCATCAACGCTGCCGCCGAAATGACTCCTTGTGCGGTGAGCCAAGCGCCAGTGCGGCTTCTTTGAGCGTGTCCAGCGACAATGCGTCGCTGCGTGAGCTCATACGCGCGGTGGTCCGTGAAGAGCTGCAGAAACTGACCCTTGCCTCGTCTGATCCGACGGCTGCGGCTCTTACCGAGGTTGTGCGCGGCGAGATTCGCCAAGCATTTTCACCGCCTCCTCCAGTCATGCCGGAGCCACGCCCCATGAGCTACGCCGCGGCTCTCCGTTCCGAGTTGCCACCTGTGCAACGCTTGCCGTACCACCCGCCGCCGCCAACCGCTCCGCCACCATCATTCTACCAGCGGCCTCAGCGAGGACCTGCCATGCGTCCACTGGCCCGGAAGGCGGCTGTTTGGCGCACTTCTGATCAGCAGCCGCTCTGTTACCATTGCGGGGAAGCCGGCCACCTGTATCGTCGTTGCCCCTACTGTGAAATCGGCCTCCGGGGTTTCCCACGTGACGCTCCTTGTCCCCGTTTCGGTGAGCGACCCCACGAAATAGAGGAGTACCTTGCTGCCCATGACACCACCTCTACCCGCCGACCCCGATCTCCGTCTCCCGCACGCATCACGTCACCCAGCCGCCAGGCTTTCTCAGATGGACTGCGGGGCCGGCCTCCAAGCCCGCGCCGGGGAAAATGAAAGCGGCGACCTCAGGGGGGAAGGTTGCTGACAGCGGATATAACGAAGACCCCCGAACGCCGCCGGAGCGCGATGCCGAGATCCCGATGCCGCCGCAGCCCGATTCTGTGAACCCGAGTTTCCCTGACACCGATGCAGTTAGCGCCGACCTCCGCATTCACGTTGACGGGCACCCAGTGACTGCTTTAGTCGATACAGGCGCGGACTTTTCGATAATAAGCAAGCACCTCGCGGATCGCCTCAGCAAGGTAAAGACAGCCTGGGATGGACCTCAAATTCGTACTGCTGGCGGTCACCTCATGATGCCTGTCGGAAGATGCACTGCTCGAGTCACCATTGCCAATTCTGCTTTTGTTGGCACTTTTGTTGTCCTGCCGCACTGCTGCAAAGTCCTGATCCTCGGAATGGACTTCTTGCGTTAGCATGGTTCCATCATAAACCTTCCTGATCGTCTGGTAACATTTTCGACCCCTGGAACGATTTCAGCCGACACCGAACCACGCAGAGTGGCCCTGCGCATAATCGACGCCGATGTGACCGTGCCTCCGCGATCCTGTGCCCTCGTTACCATCATTTGTGACGACCGGTGCAGTGCTGACGGCGTAGCAGAACATAACACTGCGCTTGTGCTCTCTCATGGGGTCTGCATCGCCAGAGGTATCGTCACGCTACGGAACGGCCTGGCAGATGTCCTTCTAACGAATTTCGGGACCGAACGGCAACACATCGCCAAGGGCACTGCGGTCGCATACTTCGAGAGCATCGCCGAAATTAACGACTGCCTTGCCCTCCAGAGCGAAACGTCCAATTCTTGCACACCTCAGCTGATCCTCGACGTGAACCCAGGCTTACCCCCAGCCGATAAGGAGAGCCTAGTCGGCCTACTGCATCAGTTCCAAGACTGTTTCTCGTCTACGTCGGCAGTCAGACAGACGCCTCTCGCTAAGCACCGCATCATTACGGACTACAGTACCCGACCAATTCGGCAAAACCCATACCGTGTCTCACTGCGGGAGCGTGAAGCCATAGCTGAACAAGTCAAAGAGATGCTGCAGGATGGTGTTATTCAGCCGTCGAGGAGCCCGTGGGCTTCGCCTGTGGTTTTGGTTAAGAAGAAGGATGGTAGTCTGCGATTTTGCGTTGACTACCGGAAGCTTAACCAGGTTACCAAGAAAGACGTCTACCCGTTACCACGCATTGACGACTCTCTTGACCGGTTGCGGCACGCGCGCTACTTTTCTTCGCTGGACTTAAAAAGTGGTTACTGGCAGATCGAAGTTGACGAGCGGGATCGCGAGAAGACAGCGTTCGTGACGCCGGATGGCCTTTATGAGTTCAAGGTCCTTCCTTTCGGTTTGTGTTCAGCTCCGGCAGCATTTCAGAGAATGATGGACGCTGTTTTGTCGGGCCTGAAATGGCAGACGTGCTTGGTATACCTGGACGACGTTGTTGTATTTTCGCCAACAACCGCCTACCATCCCCAGACGAATGGCCTGACCGAGCGCCTCAACAAAACTCTCGTCGACATGCTTTCCATGTATGTTGACGTTGAGCATCGATCTTGTGACGATATCCTGCCATATATTACTTTCGCGTATAACACGGCTCAACAGGAAACCACGCGGAGGACGCCGTTCTGTCTGTTGTACGGCCGCGAAGTGTCGACAATGTTGGAAGCAATGCTGCCCCATGATGGCCGCGACCCCGACGTTGGCGCCGAGGAGTTCACGCTTCGCGCAGAAGAAGCTCGACAACTTGCAAGAGTGCGCATCCTGAACCAACAGGACCGTGACGCCTGACGTTACAACCGCCGCCACAGACTGATGACGTTCGCCCCGGACGACAAAGTGTGGGTATGGACCCCCATTCGACGCCGTGGCCTTTCCGAAAAACTGCTCAAGCAGTATTTCGGCCCCTACCGAGTTCTCCGTCAGCTAAGCGACGTAACCTATGAAGTTCTCCCTGATGGGGCTTCCCGGACTACTCGCCGTCAGCAGAGACCAGAGATTGTTCATGTAGTGCGGATGAAGACCTATTTTTCGCGAGACATTCAGTGACTAAGTGCTGTGCGTTACTCTGTTTTTTTTTGTTTCTTTCTCCCTATTTTCTTGTTAAAGCATCGGGCCGATGCTCTTTCCGAGAGGGAGGGTAATGCCGCGTCTACAACAATAGCCGCTCGGCGGCTGTTCGGCACGCAGCTCGTGCGCCACGCGGTTCGCTGCTGAAGAAGACGAAGCTCGACGTTCCAGCCTGGCCGTCTCGGTGTGCGCTGGCATCATCTCGGTGTTGGCGTTCCTCTGCCGTCTGGACGCGGTGCTACCTGTACCAACTGCTACGTGACAATATCTTATCCAACTTCATAATCGCATTTGTAGGAAAAAAAACGTGTTTTGTTTCGTATTTCTAGAATGGATTGCAGAAGGCTATTTTTACTGCCACACAACTGGCAACAACCATTTACAAACTGGCATCGTCGCTTGATAAGGCCGAGCAAATAGACACAATCTTTCTTCTAAGGCATTTGGTTCCCTGTCCCATAGCAAACTACTCTTAATTCTTGAGTACACTGATATGCCACTGCAGACTGAAAGGAATTTGAGCGGACCTTTCTAATAGAAAGCAGCTTTTCCACGTTAAAGGGTGCTCATCTGGAATGGTACCTGTTGGCCCTGGGACCCTTCAGCGTAGAGCCCTTGGTCCTGTTTATTTTTAACATACATGAATGACATCGTTGCCTCAGATGACATGGCATCCGGCAGTGTAAGGCGCTTCGTTGATGACTGTGTTCTATTCACAACTGCTCGTTGCACAGACGACAAAATTTCTTTGCTGTCCGTCTCAAAGCGACTCAGGCTATGAGGGACGCTTAGTGAAGTGCTCCGGAAATTTGACCACCTGGGGTTCTTTAATGTCAGTGCACGTTAAAGAACTTCAGGTGGTCGAAATTTCCGGAGCACTTCACTACGGCGTTTCTGATAGCCCGAGTCGCCTTGGGACGTTAAACCCAATAAAAAACCAAAAAATAGCCCACATCGATAAACATAAATACCTAGGTGTCACCATCACCAGTCACCTTAACTTAACCAGACTCGTTAGGAAAATCTGCACATTCCAGCGGCTTCATAAGTGTTGCTCCAAAGATGTCTGCGCTGATGACGCGTTCGCCGCTACTGACTGAGCAGTGACCGAATTAAATGAGTCGCGTGTGATGACGCACCCAGTACGGATAAAAACGAAGCGGATAAGCAGCTATATAAGCGTGTCTCAAAGGAACAGCACAATACATCCGGTCAGTTCTTAAAACCCGGTTAGTGAGGCTGACGGATCTGCTAACGGAAATCGAGAAGATCTGCATTGAAAGTCGCATTATCTAAGGGGTAAACATATACGTAAGTTTTTTCAGTGCATTTCTCTGCATCTTATCCGGGCGTGCTTTCTGGTGCGATCTGAAAGAAAATTAGCGGGACACTTAAGCTCCGTCTTAAGGGAATCACGCGATAGCAATCTAATTACACACATACTAATTAGAATGAACTCGTAATATACGGCCTTACTTGAAAGCCCCCACGACATGCACATAAAATCTTGTTATTTCTCCAACACTGCAACCCTGCCAAGCGGTTTTGCCTGTCGAAAATGATGATGGTGTGCCATAAGATATGCTACTGCTATTCGATTTACATAGCAGGTGGAAATGCTGAAAAACCGTTCGGAATGCCGATGTTCATGTAAGAGATATCCGTCGGTATTTTGGTGGTTCTGTTCGTCAAATCATCGAGGTTTCGAAAACTCAGGCTTGTGTACCTGAGCGGATAAGCGCAGGGGAGAAAGCGACCAACTTAAATAATTCACAATAACAGCAATTGTTTGTAGCCTGGCTCACCTCTTCAATTAATCCAGTTTGTACTGTGTTTCGTAAAATGAAGGCAATGGAGAAAAGTGCCTTGCGTGGTCTAGCCGATCACGTTTCTGGCTCGCAGACAAAGGGTCAATGGTTATAATGCCGCCTTACATTCTTGAAAATGTTCTTCAAGCCAAATGAATTACTTCGTAATTCTAAATCATTTGCGACATTACATGCCATGTTTTAATCACTCTCATTCCACGCGTGACGTCAAGTTTCAGGTTAGTGTTGTGGGTTATTTCAAATTTCCGCATGAGATCATGCGGTTGTGCCGTCATGATCCTATCGACAAATTTGGATGTTGGCGTTCCAACGCTACCGACATCGGGTTTTCTACGACACGAGCTCCTTAACGTTAACGCGTTAATAACGAGCAAAATGGCGGAGAGCACAAACCAACGACGCCACTGTTTGTATATGACCCGATGGCTTTACATCATCAACTTGTAGCATGTTGATGCGTTGCACCGCACCGCTATGGGCTTTGTTGACTGGCTATTGTTGATGTTGGCCTCTGGTGGAGTGGCACATGCCTACAGGGAGAAATCGTGAGCAACGGAACCGCGCTCCGCAGAGTGGTTGCTTTGTCTTCTTTTCGGCTCGCGCGGTGGTCGCGCGCATCTAGGCTGTTATTATTTCATTTACCTGTTGAGTTCCTCCGGTGCCTTCGGCGCCGTTCATGCGAGATCAGACGACTAGGCCCAGAGTACCTCACGTACCCGTGACCACTGTGTTTTGCGCGGATCAGAAGAGATAGATCACGTGTGGTGTGCAGCTTCTATACCATGGAAGACGCCGCACCGTCGGATGAGCCGAAGTCGACAGCCGAGATGCGGCGCGCTCATGACCGTGAGAAATGGTGATGGCAACTGCAAAATGCAGCCTTACGGGAAACAGATTACCTCGCTGTCAAATCACACATCATCGCCGGAGGAGCGCAGCGAACGTTAGGGTGGCGCAAGCATCAGGACCAGACGGCTCAGAACTACGATCAAAATGGCTGCCTGCTATAGGTGTGTTAACGTATCAACCGCGTAGCCTTAAAGTCGAACAACGGAGGGAATGGCAGCTCGTCGAGCGTTTTTTCGCAGAACTGTGGATGTTAGGCAGCAACTTTTGTTGTATTACAGACGTTTTTTCACATGTGCGTTATCCAACAGGTGCTGCCCACTTTACTGAACGCGGAGCAAGAGTTCATCAAAGTCTTAGGCGAACATGCTGACCACGACGCCGACACGGAAATCAACACTTTGTGCGAGCGGTTTACCTTCGACGTCATTAGCAAGGTGGCGTATGGCATCGACACGGACGTCCAACGGAATCCGGAGAACCCGCTGTTCACGAATGCTCTCGAGGTCTTCCCGAACCTCAACAGCGGTTTTTTCTATGAACTTGGCCGTGAGAACGTTTTTTTAGCTAATAGTACATTCACGCTTCAACGATGGCTTAGAGAGCTAACAAAATCATTCTTTATGAAATATGGCGCCCTCTGCAGAGCAGGAAAAGGTTTGCCTGGTATATATAGGTATAAAAAACTAGCTGAAAAAAAAAAACTCCCGCGAGTGTGGGTTCTCCCCAACAGGTACGATTTAGTTTTGCGAAGTGTCGTCTGCGCATGCTCAGTGACTAGTTCCTGCTTGCAGCTTTCGCTTTCATTAGAAGTTGCAGCAAGCCCCAATATCACGTATCTTGAACATATCATATCACGTATCTCGAACAAGCTGCCATTTTGTTGTCGCGGTGTGGCCGCTAGGCGCGATGCTCGCAATTTTGTAGCCACATCAGACACCGCGTCTATTGTGCCTGCTGATTTGCGTCGACTATGCGTCAATCTTCCTGTTACTGACAGTTCAATGCTATAATACTCAGATTTGAAGGAGCAGGCTGCTATGCCAAGCCATCCCCCTTGGAAAGCCAAGCACTGGACCGGGGGACGGCTTTCGCCCATTTGAGAATACCGAAATGTACTCGGCAGCCAGTAGGATTATGTTAATGTGGTTCGTTCTCCATGCCGCTGGGAACCCGCGACACCGGCCGGCGTACTTAAGTAAGTCAAACGTCAAAGTCTGTGTGCACCAAACCTGGGGCCATGCAACGAAGGGACGCGGCGAGTCAATAAAAGATTACTGCTTAGCGCCGCTAAAAAGTTCGTGACGTAAATGCATCGTTGTGTGTGTGTTCGAACGAAGGCTACCAATGCCCCATGGGGAGCATGACTTCCGCTCAATGCATCCAACCTTCACCATCCCAGCGGCCACTTTGAAAGGCGTCTTCAATAGGAAGGTTTCTGCTCTTAATGTTTGCTTTCGACAGATAGGCTGCAAACTGTTTACGCTGACATGATCGGTTCGCCACGGCCGCGCTTGCTAGCCTGATATTCTGCAGCAATGCGATGAATGAAAGAGGATTTCGCTTGCTCCCCCATTCTTGAAGCTGAATGCTCTAGTGAGAATGCTACATAAGTGATTGTTAAGGAATACGAATAGTGAGAAAGTCTTGCTCAGGTAACTTCTTTGAAATTTTGGGGTGTGATTAATGCAATTTTACCGCACACCTAATAACGCATAGCATCAGTTCAAATCACTGTGTTAAAGCTTTAACGACTGGTAACTAGTTGTCTGACTTCTGCATTTGTTTATATTCAACGCTATACTTGTCGCATTTGATACGAAAATTATATAATACCAGCATCCTGGCCACACTCACCTATGGACCAGGAACTTGTAGCTTAAAGATAGAACTCCAACAAAATTTAAAGGCAGCGAAGCTAGCTGTCGAAATGCAAATGGTTGGTGTAACGAAAACCATCAAGAATAGTGGGCAAGGTAAAAAATGCTATTTATTGATATTGTTACGGAACTTATGCCGGGCTGCTACGCAATACGCCGTTAACAGGGGCGGCTGAATCTTCAACTAAAGCAGACAGAATATTTCGCCGAAGGATAATTTCGCCAGCGGCACAGTCAAGCGTCGCTCCACACTCACGCAGAAAGTCAATACCGAGAATAACGTCATGCGTGGCTCGTTCCAAAACCGTGAACTCGACCCTAAAAGTGTCTCCAGCGATCTCGACCGGCACACAGCAGAGTCCCACAGGTCGCAAATGTTCGCCCCCAACTCCGCGAAAACTGGCGCTGCGCTCCAAAGCAAACATAACCGTTGGCCCCAACCGATTTTTAAAACACAAACTCATTACAGACACTGCGGCACCGGTGTCCACCAAAGCGAGAGTATTTACACCATTTACACTAACTGGCACTTTGTTTTTCAACATCACAGCAGGCGGAGGAATTGGCGAAGCTGAACGTTCTGCGACCTCACCCCCATCGGCCGCTCCCGCTAGTTTCCCGGCGGGGGCGAAGAAGAGCGCTGGCGTGGAGATGGGGACCGGCCCCGTCGCTGCGGTGGTGGAGTGAAGCTACGGTCAGAAGCGGGGGAGTCACTCCGGAAGGCACCAGGGCGAAGTGGCGGGGGAGGAGGTTGAACCCATGCAGCATTTTCCCGGACACCGGCCGACTGATTCCACACAGTGTTCTCCCGGAAACTGGCTGGTTGATTCCACGCAGTGTTGTCCCGGAAACTGGCCGAAGATCGGGTCCAGGAGCGTGAAGGCTGTGGTCGCCGGCGTTGGCAAAACCTCGCGATGTGTCCGCGGCGGCCGCAATGATAGCAAGTCGGCGACTCACGAAAACCGTAGGTATCGACGGGAGCGGGCGGTGCTCGGGAGTCGGAGGCAGCTGCAGGACGCACGTTGGGTGTACGGGGTACGGGTGTACCCCGGATGTACGGGGGCTCGGAGACACGATCGTAACTGTGGGAGTGCCGCTGATGGTCAGGAGGCCAGGTCCACGAAGCTTGGGGATCGGAAGGCGGTGGTTGGACTGCGCATTCTTGATACACAGGCGGTGGTGGTACGCCGACGCCTTGCAACTGCTTGCTCATCTCGTCGGCGACAACCCTGCGGACGAGCGTGGCAAGATCGTCATGGGCAGAATAGTCGACGCTAGCAACAGTGGTAACATTAGCAAGGCGCCCAAACTTCGGTGCAATTCGCCGCATTTTCAACGCCTCGAACGTGCGGCAATGCTGAATAACGTCAGACGTGCTGGTGAGGGTGTCCTTAGTGATCAGAAAATTATACACATCTACAGCAATTCCTTTCAAAATGTGGCCAACCTTGTCCTCCTCGGTCATGCTTCTGTTCACAATTCGACAGAGCCGCAAGACTTCCTCGATGTATGTCGTACAGGTTTCTCCAGGCAACTGTGCTCGTTGAGATAGGGTGTTCTCTGCCTTGCGTTTCTTTGTGAGGGAGTCGCCGAAGCACTTTGCGATCTCCTCCACGAACTTAGTCCAGGTGGAGAAGGATTGTTCGTGGTTCTCGAACCACAGTAGTGCGGTACCGGTGAGATAAAAAACCACTTTGACGAGCTGCATGGTTGGGTCCCAGCGGTTGTATTTGCTGACCCGTTGGTAGTGTTTGAGCAAATCTTCAACGTCCTCGTCCACGCCGCCGGAAAACGTTCTAGGCTCACGCTGAGGAGGCCAGGAACTGGTCGATGCTTGGTGTTCACGGCCAGCCGTACCCGAAGAAGGACCACTTCCGTCTTGGCTCGCCATGTCGGGTAGGTCAGGGGGTAGCCCAGCCAAGCGTTTGCTCCGTCGAGGTTCTGCAGGGTCCAGAACGACTTACCCGGCCCCTCCACCAAGTTGTGACGAAGGGAATGGGTTTATTTACAGGATGAACGGGGATATGGGAGCAAACAGTGAAACGGTGAACGGCCAGTGTAGAGCCAGTCCCAGTCTCGAGTACGCGCCCCTTCGTCGTCCTCTTCTCTTCTGCTGCGCCCTTCGTCTTCTTCACTTGCTCCGAAGCGCGGCCCGGCGTAAGTTGCGTAGCAGCCCGGCATAAGTTCCGTAACAATATATTAGCTGAAAAAGGAAAATATGGGGAAGCCAGGGAATGTAATTCGAAGGAGAGACAATCGAATATTTTGTGGGTAACGGAGTGTAATCAAAGTAAAGGCAAACGTTGCAAGGCGCTGTGAAGCTAGGTGTGCGGATGAGAGGACGTTTGCATTAGTGAAGTTGCCCATCTGGCACCGGATAGGGTGAAATAAGAATCAATAATAGAGGCCTTTTTTTTTTAGGGGACATAGTCAGGCTGATGGTGACTGACATTTATTAAGTGCTTATGTCTGTTCAAAATACTCTCTCAGAAGCGCTACGGCCACCGAACCAAACATATTGTGTGCGTTTTCAGAATGCCTGCACAACTGGTCGTGGCGGCTCAAGGTACCTGTGAACCTCATGAAGTGCATATTCAACAACCCATTCAGCGACCTGACCAAGAAAGTAAAAGATGTGATTCAATACCGACGAAGGAATCCGCAGGTTTGGAACCCCACTTATTGTGATAAAATGTAGAGTGCGTACAACTGCTGTCTCCAAACATCTATTATTGCGCGAAGAACACTGGAGTACCTATCCTCATGTTTCTCGGTGTCTTTCCTGTGGGGTATGCATGGCGACAAAGCATCACGCAGCTTTGAACGCTGCGCCGAGTCCGTCATGTCCAGGCAAATAAATGGGTTAGAGTGAATAGTAGAGATTTGCGTGTGCATTAAGATAAATTTGAAGTAAAAAGATTGGGTAGTTAATGCAGTAGCGCTAAAATATAAGTGAACGTTAGGACAACGCCGTATCTATTGTGCCCTTGCGGCAAAATTATGGTTGTAACCGAATGAAAGAAGAAAACCAAAGACCGTTCTGTAATTAAACACTCGTCGTTGAATGCTTCTTTCACCTGAACTGCTGAAGTTTTCTACCTCAAATTTCGAGCATAAATGGTGTTCGGGCGGCAGAATCGTTTTATGCTACATTTGTTTGGAGTGCTTGCCTGAATTGATAACAAAAGTAGGATATTCACGTTATGTGAGCCGAAGACGAAACTAAACAAGCCGTTATCTCAGCGATTGCACTGTAGGCGGCATTTCTATTGTCGGCCGTGGAGATTCGGCAAAGGAGGGAGGGGGAGAGGGGGGGAGGGGGGGAGGGAGGTGTGTTTTACGGGAGGTTTGAAGTCGCTTTTGCAACTCCTTAATTAATAATTACCAAAGCTTAGTTTGGTCAGAAGTCCACAAACTGCAAGTTTTTCGTGAAGAACCTTCTTCAAACCTCTGCAAAACAGCCCCTTCCTTTGACGAATCTGTACGGCCGACAAACCGAACTAAATGGCGCCACCGGAATAATCGCAGAGATAACGGCTTGTTTTGTTTTGCCGTCTTGATTGATTCGGTTTGGTTTGGTTTATTAGGGTTTAACGTCCCAAAGCAACTCAGGCTATGAGAGACGCCGTGGTGGAGGGCTCCGGAAATTTCGACCATCTGGCGTTCTTTAACGTGCACTGACATCGCACAGTACACGGGCCTCTAGAATTTCGCCTTCATCGAAATTCAGCCACCGCGGCCGGGATGGAACCCGCGTCTTTCGGGTCAGCAGCCGAGCGCCGTAACCACTGAGGCACCGCGGCGGGGCTCTTGACTGATTAAGGCAAATACCTCAAACAAACGTAGCATAAAACGATTCTGCCGACCAACCACCATTTTTATGCGAAATTTGAGATCGAACTATCTTCCACTTCAGCTGAGAAAGGTATTCTACGGCGCGCGTTTAATGGCGAACAAGCTGTATAATAAATGTATTGTCCACTTTCACTCCTACTTCCCGCGTTCCTCTAAAAACGGATGACGGGTGTCCACTGCCGCCACGGGCATACGGACGAGGTGCGACCACGCTCGACAAGGCGAAATGGCTGGCGTAGTGATTCTATCGCTTCAAAATAGTTTTATTAATTTTCCTTCATGCTGAGGAAGACAAAGTGGTAGCGTATACCTAGTTCATCATCACCATCATCAGCATGACTACGCCCACTGCAGGGCAAAGGGCTCTCCCATGTCTCTCCTGTTCATTATACCTCTTTAAAGAAGATTCTTTCGCTAAAAGGCCAATGACTACTCAAGAGGTTGGCCTCACCTACAAGATCACGCTGTACAAACTCTCAAAACAGGCTTGTAGGCATGCTGTTGGTAATCTTAAACTGGCTTAACTTTATTTACTATTTTTTCAGATGAGGATGCCCGATCTGGCACAAATCCTTATGGATGGCCTGGCTGGCAAAGATGACTCGCACGCAAATTTGGAAGGAAAGAAGGAGGACAGCTTAGGTATGGCGCATTTCGTGCATGACATGGCAGCGTTCTTTGTCCACGTCAGGTTTCTAATGCGAAAACAAGAAAATTCTGGGTGGATATGCCAGGACAATTTAGGAAGTTGTAGGCAGAGCCCTACGAAAAGCGGGACTTTTAGTGACCCAAGTTAATTAAATTACGAGATCAGCTATGCTAGCGTTCCTGCGTTGCAGGGGAGGGCGATAGATTCAAACACAATCAGTAACAAGAATCTTGAGCATAGTAATAGGCGCTGAAAAGGCGGGCTAAAAAACTATAAGAATCTGAATAGATCGAAATACATCTCCCTTAATGCACTCAAAGAAGTTAAAAAAATTGCATCTTATTAAAGACGTACAGTAGGGACAAACGTTTCTTTTTTGCCATTTTTAAGGATTTTTAGGAGTTTTAAGGACCGGCAGCGATAAAAACGCTTGGATGGTGTGGTTACCTTACCTGCGTTCGCTTGACAGGGTTAATTAACTTGCCCATGCGCTGAATGTCTGCATTTTTATTTCTAAATGCATTGTCCCTAGCTGAACACGTTTCCCTTTTTTTGCTAAGAATCTAGTTAAGACCCTTTAATGAGGGATGCAATGAAAAGTGGTTTATGAAAGGTTACGTTTCTTAAGTGTTTCACGGCAGTTCTACCTAGTTTAAGGTAGTGTTGTTTGTAGGCACAGCGTCGTGTCTTCATCGAAAGCTAAACTGAAGCATCTCATGAAATTCATGAACCACTTCTCATATCAGTACGTAGTGGAAGACAAGAGCCCAGGTATTATATTCCGAATCGATGTTCATGGCAAGTATGTCTGCGATGGCCTTGTTCAAGCGCTCCAAACGGCCGTTTGTCCGCGGATGGTACACGGTTGCCCTGCGGTAGCTCATGTAGCGCTGTAGCTGTAGTGCAGTACGGTTGGGGTAAGGTCTTCCATGAGCGTTGTTTCCCTGTCCCTGAGGAGTGATTTGGGGGCGCTGTGTAAAAGGAGATTGAACTCCAGGGAAAATTTTGCGACTACTAACGCTGTGCATTCGACAGGGCTTTTGCTTAAGCGTAGTAGGTCAGGTAGTCAGTCGCTACGACGACCACTTGTTACCTTATAACGACTTCGGAAAAGCGCTAAGGAGGTTCATGCCGATCTTCTGGAAAGGTCTTAACCGTGTTTCAATAGGATTCAATAATCCTGCTGGTCGGGTGGGTGCCGTCTGCCATCCTTGACAATCTCTACAGGTTTTCTTATATGTGCGACATCACTAGATAAGGGGGGCCAATAATATTTACCTCGATTCCGGCTGATGGTGCCAAAAATCTAGAGGTGACGGGCTGTCGGCTCGTCGTGTGAAGCCTGTAGAATTTCTTCTCGAAGGTTTGCAGGTTGGACTAGAATGTAAGCGCTTTTATTCTGCGAAGTTTTTCAAAAAGCTTTCACTCTTTACTCTTGAAAGACGCTGCCAGTGATGACGGGTTGCCTTCCAAGGAGTCGATGAAGCTTTGGAGGTAGGAATCCGAGCGTTGCTGCTGTGTGAACGTGCTGGTCTGATAGGTACAAGAAACGCGTCGTTATCGCCGTCTTTTGCGGGGCTGCATCTACAGAGGTTCGTGGTAGGCAATTGGCGTGAGAGTGCTTGCGTCTCGGCTTGTAAACGACGGTGACTTTGAAATCTTGAGGTCCCAAGCTCTAGTGAGCGAGGCGGACCAAAGGGTCTTTCATGTTTGCAAGCCAACAATGCGAAAAATGATCAATGACAACCTTGAACGGTCTTCTGTACAGGTACGGGTTGAGTTTTTCGTTATGACTTATTGTCTTGTGAGACACTCTTTTTCCGTCGTTGAACAACCAGCCTTTGCTTTTGAAAGGGAGCCGCTCGCGTAGCCGATGGCTCACTCAGTTCCGTTCTTCTTTCGGCGAGTACGGCGCCGAGGCCTAAGCTGACTGCGTCCGTGTGGATCCCGGTTTCGAGTTTTTCGTCGAACGGGTCATTATTGCAAACGGGGTTGCAGTTGCTTGAAAGCAACGATTGGTGGCGCTTCCCATCACAATAGGAACGCTATTTTGTCAGGTGGGTCAGGAGATCGCAATGCGCAAACGTCCTTACAAGCTGTCGAGAATAGGCGCAAACTACGAAAATTCTTTGAACAACTTTCTTGTCTGCAGACTACAGGAATAGTCCGACAGCTGCTGTTTTCTGAGGTCTGGTCGCATTCGGTCCTTGCCAACATCATAGACCAGGAACAACAGTTTCTCATTGACGAAGCGGCTTAAGAATGAGCTCAGAATACTGAACTGCGGCGAGTACTCTTGTAGCCTTTTAAGCTGGTCGTCGCGACTTGATGTAAAGACCACGAAAACGTCTAAGTAAACAAGATAGGGTTGTCACCTGAGGCCTGCTAACACAGTCTCCATAAGGTGTTGAAAAGTCGCGGGAGAACAACGGAGAATGAACTGCACGCGGCAAGAAACATTCCGGATAAATGTGGTGACGCATATAGCCAGAAACAGTGATAAAGACAGGTTCCCACGGTTTTGAGTACGAACAAATAAACATTAGAAGGCTATGCGGGATTACGGTGTCACGAATTTACCACATCTAGAATAGCCCCAGGTACTTAAGGTACTCTGACGGGTGCTAGGCGCTTATTCCGTGGGGATACTGTTAAGCTTGCCCGCCTATCCCGTTATAATGAAAAGGTGCCACCTATGACGTTCAGTAATGTAAGGATCGCGGGGGGGGGGGGGGGGGGGGGGCTGTTTCAAGAAATGTCTTTAGGACCAGTCTATTAAGGCTTGCCTTGATGGATAATCTCCAGCCTAAAGGGTTTCTTTTAGGGCCTTACTTTTGAGTACATACGACGCTGAAGAAGCTGCAAAAGTCGAGAGGTGTGCGGAGGAAAGACTTCCATATACACGAGACTGCGACCTTCAAGTTTGGCATTAATGCCCCACTACATGGCTCGGAAATTGCAATTTGACCATGACTTCTGCGCCCCCATGCCTGTGACCCCATGGCTATAATGGATGGGTGTAGAAGTATTCCTAGAACCGCGCTAATGAATGGCAATCATTGCACGATTTGAGCTGATGTATTTATAGAGCTTTGACAATAACTTAAAAAGGTTCTCAGCTTGTTATTAAACTT
This sequence comes from Amblyomma mixtum, assembly GCF_055824585.1. Lineage (NCBI taxonomy): Eukaryota > Metazoa > Arthropoda > Arachnida > Ixodida > Ixodidae > Amblyomma > Amblyomma mixtum. The sequence goes on along the minus strand of NC_143015.1, from coordinate 89,450,730 downwards.
CTTCGGCCGTTTCTTTTAGTGTGCAGGTGAAGTTCGTCTATTTGTGGCAGGCGTTACGAGTCGGATGTGAAAGCTTCATTTAGCAGTAGAGAAGCACCGGTGTGCAGCTCGGGTAACAACAGTAGAAATGTCGAAGCACGGATAAAAATAGGAAAAATATAGAAGTTGGAAACACCAGGTCTCATTCTTAATATTCGCGCCTGTGTTCTTACTTCGTGATAACCACATGTGAAGATAAGAAAGGGCAGATTTCATCCGTCCACCTTACACCTGCTGGCATTGGTGATGGTATTGGGGAAGCGCTTCCTTTTAGTAAGGTTCTCTCCTGCAAGGTTTTGTTCACCAAGACATCCAGTAGGGTTGATTTGTAATCAAATATTGACAGCAACGCATTGCCGAATTTTGCGTGTGAAGTGCCTTTGCTGTAAATTCAATGTTAGTGTCGCCAATTGGTGACGCGTCCACGACTGCCGAAGGGGACACTATCACCTGATGGCTCGAAAAAGACAACAAACATATCAAAGAAAACGAAACGAAGCCGTATTTAAAATCGGGAGGAAAAGAGGCAATAAGATACGAGAACACCAAGAAAAACACACACTCAACACGCGTTCGTTGACGAACTGCGACGCGTCGCTAGCGTTGCATCGAAGGAAGCGCTGGAAGAGAGCCATGTGGTAAGAAACGGAGGGGAACACAGGAAGACGCCGATGGACTCTAGTCAGCTGCCCCAAGAACTTGGCAGCAGCAGCGGGAAAAGCGTAGCCAAGACCCGTCGGTGGCATCCCGAAACGCCGTAGGCTTATGCAGGCTATCCAAGGAAGCCACTCGGCAGCACAAGCCCTCAATCGACCCACTGCCACCTCCTAACTTGAAACGAACACAGGATGCTTGCGTGGGTGATCCAAGGGAGGTCCCCGGCAGCACGGATCCAACGTCAGACGGCTGCCACCTCCCCCCCCCCCCCCCCTCCACTTGAAGCACCCTACCTCCACTGTCTTCCTTCACATCTCGGTTTTCTGACACGCCAGCTCTCCATTCCTCGTGCCCGCCGCGCTCTTCGTCGACGTCGCCTCGCACGTACCATTCGCACGTGCACACGCGCAACGCTGGGCTGGCTAGGCGCTCCGCGGTCCGACGCACCACTGTCGACGCACCACTTTCCAAAATCCCCCGACGATTTGGTGTGCGCGTCTAGACAAAGCAAGCACTATCGAATGTAATCTCTTGGAACGCTTTAGCCCGTTTACTTGCCGCGACAAGGCGCCATTGATGGAGAGTGGTGCCGTACCTGGAGGCGCTAACTGCTAGCATGACTAACTAAAGCTGTGCAAGAAGCATGCACCGTATATGAAATAAAGAATTCGCAAAACGTTATTCTCTATTATTTCGTAGTATGACGCCAGTTAAGAGTGATCTCTTCACGAATGCTAGTGACGAAGGCTAGTGTACTGAGCAGTACGAAAAAAGTAGAGGGTTTTTAAAACTGGGAAAGCAGGTGTGTCGCAGTGATAATGTAGTTGGTATGGGCTGTAATGATGTCCGTTCTGATATGTCGTTGATACATCAATGTTTTCTGCAGCTAAATAAGATTTTTGATTTTGGTATTCTTCGTTCTATTTTTTTCCTACACAGAGGAAATGTCAGAGGAGACCGTCAATCAACTAGCTTCCAACTGTATGACTGTTCTTCTTGCAGGGTAAGGATTGTTTGAAATGTCAGGAAAATACTTTGAAAGGTAAGAAACATATAAGCTTTAAAGAAGCAATAAGGACTTATGAATACATCACACCGTTCTGGTGATTAAGAGATAACATTAGGGAGTGAAACCGGCTGACTTTCATAGAGTGCAACAAACTTATCAAGCGAATAATACTTATCGCCTTTCGTTAAACAAGAACAGCTATATTCCATTGCCCAGACCACCCATTTCGCTCAAACGCCTTTTGCTCAATCCGAAGATGCTTTAGTACGCGCAGAAATACCAACCCAAGCAGCGCAGCTAAGGGGCAAAATATTGCAAATGAATAGTCTCTGGTCCTTTGTATAGAACCGGCCTTTGCCAATAGGTTCCCAATATTGGGCAGATTACCAGCGCTGATAGGAAAGCGCTTGACATGTACGGCTTAGACACAGAAGCGCATAGAAGAAATCCTTAAACTGCGAGAGGGGCAACCTTTATTATGTTCAATGAGCAGGATACAGCCACAGTAGGACGAAAGACTTTTATAGAGTCTCCCACTCAGTCTTGAACCAAGCTTGGGCTGTGAGGGAGTGTTTGTCAACATAAAGCGAAGAGAAAGGCTCGCTAGACGGTCATGGTGGCAGTAAGGATAGAAACTACGGGTAAGGTAGGCAGTCAACAACCAATAACAGTGAACCAGCACATCCTTCTTTCAACTTTAAGCCGTTGATGCTGGCCCTCGCGTCTTTGTAGGTGCGAATTATCGCTGTTGATGTCAAGGAAACTGGTCTGAACGGATTTCTACACTGCTAACAGTAGTCACATCGTTTCTGTTCTTCATGAAAGAGTTCCTGTCTGTCCCGAGTATTTTTGAGTGAGCCCCAATATAGCGCATGCGTCGTGTGAGAACATGAGTTCGGAGCCGTTGCGGGCAGGTCGTGGTGTTGGAACCTGCTTTGGGAGAGACAGTAGCCGCAAAAAAATTGCCCCCGCCATGGTCTCAAATGTCGACGAACGCTTTGCTGCGAAGGGAGTATGCCTGAAGGGCTAGAGATGCGCATTACTTTCAAAGAGAGTATACTTTCCCTACACAACTGACTGAAAAGAACCGCGACTGTATCAGGATTACTTACCAGAAATATCATAGTCCCCATTGGTATTCCAACTTCTATAACATCTTCCTGAAATAGTGAATCTCTTTTCCTACATCGCAATACAATCCATCACCTCCCTCAGAGGTCCCGCAATCTTGTGACCTCATCTGCTGGTTAAGTTGAGCGATCGAAGTGGACCGGTTGAGTGCAGACTAATGTGCGAGCAGCAGCCTAGAATAGCGTAAAAAATGACAAACACCAAAGCAGGAACAATCGAAATATTTATAGTCCTATCGCATCCACTCTTCAGGTTTGTTAAGTGTAGTCAAACTTTTTTGTATTTGTCTCATTCGGGAGCACAAAATTCTTCCTTGACCTCACATGTACATATTCGTTTATGGTTCTTTTTTTGAAGCCGGCGGTGTTTAGTCGTGCTGGATAAGAAGTTTTTTCAGCGCTTTTTTAGTAGACCACCACATAAATTGCCCAGATGCAGCCTCTGCCAACTTATCGCTGTTTCCAGCCTAGTTCCCAACCTAACTTAAGAGCATGGTCTTTGGCTGGTGAAAAGAGGTCTGAAGGTGGTAGCTGGCAGGAGCCACTGGATTGCTGAAGAGAGAACCACATCCGGAAACACGCCGCAAAATGACTTCTCCATGTAGTTTATTTTCTTCTCTTTGTTTCTACCATCTCCGGCAACATTTCTATTTCTTAGGCATATGCTTGGTCATCCTAAATAGACAGTCAGTCATTACTTTTGCGCTAAACAATTTGGACTACGTTCATCTACTTGCTGTATTTTAAGCTAGTAAAAAATTATCGTGTTTTTGTGTAGTCAACAGTGGTCTGAAACTTCGTTTTACCCAATTCGCCTTGGTGAGCATACAGCAGTACTGTGACAACAGCGTTAATTATACCTTGAAAATTGCGCTCGGATGGAATTTGTGAATGGTAAGAGGGTGATATATGAAGTAAATTCTGACGAACATTACTTTTCCGAGCACAGATACGACACAACAAGAGTAGCCTTGACATTTTGGTTCTACGTCATGGGAAGACATCCTGAGGTTCAGGAGAAAATGAGGCGTGAAGTAATGGAAGCTTTCAAGGAAGAGGTAAGCCTCGATTTCCAAGTTAGGATATAAAATAGATGAGCAGAAATTTAAAGAAAGAAAGAAACATCCGGCAATGTTGTAAAGGATAACGGCAGAGTAAGTTTATTATCCTCACGTTGCAACTGCGATGCGCAAGTATAGTAGCGCGTAAACAGTTGTGTTTGGAAAAAGAGTGAAAATCAGTCGCAGAGTAAGGCATATTAAGTAGAATGATAAAATTTAAGCATACCTAATCATGAGGTGCTTCGTTCATTGTGTTGGAAGTGACAAAATCATTCTGCGCTTGAAAGAAGCGGTTTTGGCTACTATTTTTAAGCTTGATTTGCTGGAAGTTTTCTTGTTCGAGCCGGTTGAGGGAAGGAAAACGGAGTAGGGCTCCAGTGTAGCAATTGAATCAATTGTGTCAAAGAGATGTCGTGTGCAAATATTTGAAACTGCGAGATAAATATCCTTGAGTGTGGGAAGGAGTATTTTTTTACACATATAAGAAGAAAAAGCTCAATGTACAACGCTCCTGCCAAAAGCATGACAAAAAATTCAGGGGGACTTTGGCTCTCTAAAGTGCTGCAAGGCGAAAGCGTTTCCTGGCGCACTGTTTGTTGTTTTTATTTACTTTTTATTTTTTATATTTTGGTTCTTTTAATTGTTTATTTTTGCTCCATTTCCTATTTTTATTGTTTTTAATTTTATTTCCATCTTATATTTATTTTGTCTTTATTTTTGTTTATTGTCTTATTTAATTTTTTATTTTCATTTTTTGACATTATTCCTGTGGTTTTATTTATGAAACCCATGCATTCACTAGATACGGGTTTATTCATGCTGGAACCTCGAGCCTTCGTGGCGGAGTGGTAGCGTCTCCGCTTCAAATGCCAAATGCCCTGGTTCGATTGCCACCCTCGGTGCAGTTTCTTTTTAAGCAGTGACGCCGAAAGGCGGACAAATCTGTCGACGCGTCTGTCGACACGGCTGCCGACGCGTCTGTTAACGACAGTATGAGGCATTAAAGGCTTTCGCCTTAAAACAAAGCAAACGCCGGTAGTGCTATTCACTTCATCCTTGTTTACACGTATAATGCTCGGCGAATAAACGACAGCAGCCAGAGATGCAGAAGATTTGCTGTAAAGCAAGAAAAGCTAATGTTGACGCTAGAATAGCCTAAATATTTATTTTGGTGCTGCTGGTTTGCATGAAGATGGTGCTCCAGTGCATTTTTGCACTGCTTAATTGTTGTCAGGCGTGAAAACTTGCCTATATTGATGATTTAACTTATTCACTAGTATTTCTTTTCGTAGTATATCAAATTCCTGAGCTTAAGCAATATACGGATCGCCAGGTAAGAAATAATGGAAGTTGCCCACTTCTGTCTCATAATATTACTTCGGAATTACAGGGTGTAATTGGCGACATGGTGCCCGTGTACATAGCGATGATCAGTTCAGGCTAAGTGCCCAGTATAATTCTGCAGCTGGCCAATTTCGGCGACAATTTGCACGTCGCTTAGTCACAACCCACCAGTCATGATGGAATCCCCTTCTCTCAAGATTACAGTCGTGCTTCTCCTTAGTAATATCATGAAGGGTAAGAGATGAGATTCTCCCCCTCAGTGTATTGAAAGGCACAGTCGATCGAGCAGGATGGTAGCAACTGTGTGTAGAACTTTTCTTTTCAAACAATATGTAGCATCGGCTTCAAACATTGTGACTAAATAATAGAGTTTGACTCTGATTAATTTAATGCGATAGCATTACTTATTTATTTATTTATTTGCAATAACCATAAGGGCACTCGTGCGAGGGTATTACATATGGGGAGGGGAGGGGGCGATACAAGCATAAAGACATGACACAAGCACTTGAAACAAAATACACGTAATAATGAAATAAAGCTAGTAATGTAGAAAAATAACACAACACACAACGCAGAATAAAATACTCAGTAAATGCACATAACACAACAAAAAGACCAAATCTGTTAGTCCATGGTTTGCTTTAACGAATGCTGAAACGATTGTAGGTTAACCTCAGTAGCTATGTGTGATGGCAAGTTATTCTAATCTATTATAGTGCGAGGAATGAAAGATTTCGCGTAGAGCAATGAACGGCATGTGATGCGTTTTATTTTGTTAACGTGTTCCCGGCGAGGAAAGACTGCAGGATGTGGCAAAAAGAAGTCGTCGTGGAGGGTGGGATGGTGATACAGTTGGTGAAGTAAGGTTAGGCGAGCGAAATGGCGTCGACATGATAGCGGCTCCAACTCGGCACGTTGTTTTAATGCTGTGACACTGGTGAAGCGTGAATAATACACGTTACACCCCTCGTGGGGCCAAAATGTGTTGTCGGTGACGAAAATTCGCCCATTGGCTGAAGGAAACTGACCTCTCGTCACGGGAGCATTGCCGCTGTCTGGAGGGAAGTGATGTCACCAGACCGGAAGTGACGTTTCTTCCGGTGAAAGCGTTTACAACTTCTAATGCTATCGCATATTGCCAACGCATAATAGAATTAGGTGTCGGTTTGAGATTTCTCGTTTTGGAGTTGTTATTTGTTATAGAAGTGCTGGAGCTTCGAATTAATTTTGCATTGCAGCCTTGAGATCCAAAGAAATAATGCACAGCCAGCTTAAAGGAGCACAAGGAAATTTCTTTTGACTAATATGCTTTCAGAGCCATCAACTGATCAGATATGGTTTTGGCTGAAAAGTAGACCTATTTAGACATTTAACGTCGTAGAGTTTTATTCCAGGGGAACCAATTATCGTATCACACACTCACGACGCTTCCTTACACGAACCAAGTGATTTCGGAGACGCTCCGGATATATCCACCGGTAACAACGTGAGTATTTTGCAAGAATATTGAGTCTATTCTAGATTATCTTTTTCCTCAGAGTGCTATACTTTTCTTATTTAAGCGGGAGCACATTTGCTAGCGACTAGACAAAAATAAAAGTCAGTGCAGATGAGTTGGTAATGAGGTCAGACGCAAGCAGAGCGAGCAGGTCATGATACATGCACAGTAAGTGATTTCTTAATACTAAACTATTTGATCACCTAAACATATTACACTTACTAGTGTCTATTAAACAGTAAAAGACTACTGCACACGCCAAAGGATTAAAATAAATGAAATGGATTTTATTGAATTGGAATGAATTCCAATGAATCCAGTTCTAATGAATTGGAACTCACTGTATTAGAGTATTCGGTTTATTCTAACGGAATCTTTGGTCCCGTCAACATGAAGTGCATATTGCGGGCTGCCTCTGATTAAAATGCAGCATCATTATAGGTTTCCTATCATCTTTAAACGGGAACATCGGAGACGGTTGTATTATTCTATTCACTAGGTTTTCGGGACGTTTTAACCTGAACTGCTAGATCGACAGTCGATATGTATTTAGTTTTATAATTGCCGTCACCATGGTTTGCAATGAGTTGCCCGTAGTAATGTTGCGGCTACTTTATGCTTTCTGATTAATATTGCCGGCGTGCGACAACATCTGAAAAAAAAATCACAAGCGTGCACCAACCTAAAGTGAGGCTTTCTTTCAGAGTGCATTGTAATTAGGCTGTCACTGAAATCACGATTGTGCTGCTACATTTAGCGTAATGCTTTCCGATACTGCTGCACAGAATACAGGCGCACTGATGTATCCTCGATTTGAAAGTTCTGCAAATAGTATTGTTTTCATTTTCGGAATGCAGAGGATAGCTCATTATCTCGGCTGACCTTTAGCCCGGTCTCGTAACGACTCATGACGGAAAGATTACAGCGTTTGATTTACAAATTTGGAAAGAAAATGCACCACTGGAGTGTTCATGACGAAGCTGGTGGGAGATGGCATACCAAAATATAAAATTTCTCCTTGATGGAAAAAGTTCATATAACGGATGTATAGCGAAGAGGTATTCAGTCGATAGTTAAGGTGGCATGCCAGACAATTCTGGGCAAAAGCGTTCCTGAGCGAAGAAGCGTCTATGAACGAAATTTTCTCATAGAAAGGAAGATTTCACTACAATAATCAATATATCCGCAAGTCACCCGACGGCAGTTTCGCATTTTTTTTGTACTAACATTTTTGCTATCGTCTGCAGCTTTCCCCTTTGGTTTCCTATGGCAGTTTTAACTGTTCGATGCGATCGATGGCAACACTATAAAAGAAAGATTTTGCTACATATCAGAGGAATGGCCATTACCATCAATATTTCCGTAAAAGTATCTAACAATTTTCAAAGTTTTTGTCTGAGAAAGTTGAACATGAATGCCATTTAATCTTCCACAAAATCTCTTGTGCATAGATTCACGACCCGATGTGCGGAAGATGATTACCGCTACGGAACGTACCTCATAAGGAAAGGAACTTCGGTAATGGTTCCTGTGTACCAACTGCACCATGATTCGCACTATTGGACCGAACCCGAAAAGTTTGACCCCGAAAGGTAAGCGGTTCCTTTATTTTCGGAATGTTTTGCTGCAGCCCCAGAGGACCTTGCCGCTTTATATCTTGAGGTCAGGATTTACGCTGACAGCTAGTGCCATCAAGGAACCACCCTGGCGCGGTGGCGGGAAAAACAATACGCGCAATATGATTCACGTTGATACATTCCTGTGCCCTACTACTTAAAAGTACGGCAAGTAGAGCTAGCTGATAGCTGATGTGGCATTTTGGCAATTTTCAGGCCTCAAAAGCGGGAAGACCACAACAAAAATTCGATATACATACACAGTCCCATGGGTATGTGGGTATGTGTATCGATTTCTTTGTTCCCGTCGTCGTTTCGCTGTTTAGGTATCTAGAATATATACTACAACCGAGTGAACACGCAGTTACAAGTGCCGCCTTCTTTCCTCGGTAAATAGGAAAAAAAGCTGAGTCGAAGCCGATGCTTACCCTAAGTCGGTCACGGCTTGTAACGTATTAGTGTAAGCGTTCATTGGCAGCGTTAGAACGAGAACGTTTTGTTACTGTGCGCCCGCAAAGAACTGAATCACTCGGCGGCGGCGTAGCAACAAGCGTGCTCGGCGGTCGTCGAACAGAATGACCGCTGCTGTCGGCCGTGCTCTTTCGAACATTCGAGATAAAGCTTCGGAAGTTTGTAGAACCTTCTGTCACAAAGTAGAATCGGCACCGCCTGGACGCGATCAATCGAGATAAATCTAGGCGCGTCTTGCGTCACAAACGAAGCGATAGAGCGACGTGCCGGCAGCCTTGAAGCATGAACAAATAAACACAACAAACAAACGCTACAAAGATTCGCGGCACTATCACAAAATAATGGCGAGAGGCGTCTAGGCGCGAATGCAGGCCAATGCGTTCAACGAGCGATGTTGGGCACGTGAAAGAAGAAAGCACGGCTTTGGCGATATCATCATGAGCAAAGGGAGGCCGTATCAATTAAAATGACTGCAGTGGCTGGGCCGACTCTATTGCTCTGATCTGCCAGGACTTTGCACTTAACGGTGTAATATGACAGAAAGGCCTTCGCTATCTACCTAGGGTCGGGAGCACGAGTGAGGGAATAGCATAATCCTGTATGAACATGAACTGGCATTTCGTGTTCCGGTGACACTAAATGAGGCACACTGAAAAGGAACACAAACAAAAATTTTTAAAATTACGAAACAACGGAATGACCAGTAGCGTGGCTTTTTGGGCTTGTTGGTACATACTTCAAAGACACTGTAGCGCAGCAAAAGACGAGGACACAAGAAACGAGAGACGATAGCGCTCGTGGTGTTCGTCTCTCGTTTCTTGTGTCCTCGTCTTTTGCTGCGCTACAGTGTCTTTGAACGGAATGACCTTTTTGCTAATGCGTTTCCGCGTGTCTTCCAGCCTTAAGGAACACATGTGTACGTCCCTACCTCAAATACCCTGGAAATGCTAGATCGGATATCGGTAATACCAGCAGCCTATAGGACGAGGTGTGTGGTATGTGTACTCACAGCTGAGATCTAAAACATCCTGATTATATTAATTTCTACTCAACATTGTGCAATATTTACTGCTCATACGTTGCTCTCGCGTCGTTGTCAAAAGCATTAAAAGTCTTCCCAGAGAGAAGCGCAGTGTAAAATAGCTGCATGTTACTGTCTTGTGATAATACAGAATGATATATAAAAAAACAGTAACACAAACATAAACGTTAATGTGGAGAATACAAAACTTACCAGCATAAGCTTGCTGCGCCCTCACACATGCGTGATTAGCAGCGGATCTGTAAGTGTTTTAAGTGGAAAGAACGCCTGACAAGAGCTCTTAGAGAAACTTTACGAATATTGATTGCTTTGTGTTTCGACATCCGATAAAACGAAATTGTTCGCGTATTTAGAAGAAATAAAGTTACGGCAAAAAAGACGAAAAAAGGCGACAAGCACGTGCATAACTTAATCCTTTCTATCTGTCTATTCCTCTCTCATAGAGCTGCAAGCGCTCTAATAACGCTGAACGAACTGCTGTACTATACTATTCAGAAATATGCACTCGTTTTTGATTCGTTTCAAACGCAGGTTAAAAACAAAAGCCTCAGGAAGAATTAAAAACACCTAGAGACAAGCGAAGGTTCAGGCAGTTGCAGTGGTGTATGCGGGATAGAGTGCCTCGATTGATGTAGACAGCCCTGAATTACAAATGCCTTAGATTTTTGCAAAACCGTGGATGACTACTAAGGTGCAGTGACTGAGATTGCGCTGAAAAGAGATGTGAAATTGGGCAACGTATGTTTTCAACCCGTTTATCATCCAGCGGTTGTGCCCATATTAACTAAATTTAGGTAGCACATCGTTCTATAGAGAAACTTTAATTAGCAACGCATATTTTGGCTCCGCAGGTAATTTCGTTGCACGTTTCAAGCGACTTTCTTCCCGTATTCAGGGCACCAGGGTGCACTGAAGGAAACCCGCGCACGCGATTCGGTCTCCCCCATAATTTGGAAAGGCGACGAACTACTTCAGAGCAGGTCTCCAAACTGTTTACGCGTTTTGCCTAACTTTATTTAATTAAGCAAAAGTACCTTTATAACAAACCATCAGGAACCAATCCGTATTTGATCAAGTAATTTGGACTGACCTTGTAGGCAGCACAACCACTAATGCAGATATGGGAACAGAGACTACACACAAGTGCTTTGATGAGAAATTATTGTATACCTGTTTCCATAAAAAGCTACCTTGTTCAAGATGTAAGGCATTTACCAGACCTTTTGCGATGCAGTAGAATACTTTGCGGGCTACTCAATGTTGGTCAAGAGAGTGGGATCTATTAATTTTAAATTGAAACCAAGGCCTTACAGCTTACAGATTTTCTTATTTGAAAGGGCTGTGGAGATATTGAAAAAACGGACAGCTTTAGCCTAAAGTCATCATGTGACCAAATCATGAGATTTAGGCGAAATTTGCGCACTTTCATGGCATATCTATAGGCGGATGCAAGAAGCCGGGTGGAGGATCACGTGGTGTCTGCCAACAGCTATATAAACCGTCAACACCCAGGCATCATCGCAGTCAGCGGCAATCCGCTTCTTTGTCTAACCCTGCTTCTCGCTCTTGGCAGGTGAGTTTAATTCGCCAATTGCTGAAACTGGATATATTGTATATTTTTTTCGCCGCTGACTGCAAAAATGCCTGTTACATGCTCTGCTTGTTCGAAACCCGTGGACGGAAAGTGTTTGACTTGTTCTCGTTGCAAAAGTAGCTACCACTTTGGAAAGAGCTGTTCTGCTACCACCAAAAATGCTTTTTCAAAAATGTCGACTGCTAAGCGTGAAACCTGGACATGCCCATCATGCGAATCCAGTGCAAGCAATCACTCAGACTCGGATGATAGTGACGTTTCTTCTGGTCATGAATTCTCTGCAGTTAACAGCAAACTTGACCAACTGAGAGTAACGGTTGAAGCTCTCATAACTAAAGTGGAGGAACTGCTCCAATTTAAGGCAACAGGTGAAAAGATGGCTGAAACCGTCACTGAAATCCAAACGTCAATTGAGTTCCTTTCTAATAAATATGACTCTGTCATGTCTACCCTAGAAGCGAACCAAGCTGAGTTAACCCAGCTACATGCCCGAGTGGAATCACTTTCTGAGACTGTTGTCGCTCAAGCTGAGCTGCTGGATCAATCAAGGTGCGCAGTTAATGATCTTGAACAGTACAGCAGGCGATGCAACTTTGAAATACATGGCCTCCCAACCAACTCTAATGAGAATTTGGTTTCTTTCATGGGCGATCTAGCTCAGACACTAGAGTTTCCAGAATTTGAAGCGAATACAGTCGCTTCAATACACACTGCCGAAAAAGGACAGTTCGTCTCCCCCTATCCTTGTTCAGATGCGTGACGTGGCGTCTAAAGAAGTATGGCTTGCTCTACGGAAAAAGCTTCGCGATTTACCTACGGATGAGTCTCACCCTCGGCTGTATTTCAACGAAAATTTGACACGGACAAACAAGGAGCTTTTCCGATTGGCCAGGTCTAAGGGAAAAGAAAAGCAGTACAAATTTGTTTGGACAGGTAACGGCAAAGTTCTGGCCAAGAAATCAGAAGAAGTCAAGACTGTTATCCGCATTGAGAAGATGTCTGACCTGGATAAGATCTGCTGAGCATGGGTGATCTCGAATTCCTTGCATGTACAACATTTTCCGAAGTAACAAAATTTTTCACAAGTGACGCACAACCTGCTTTTTGCGCGACGCACGTTAATATCCGCAGTATCCGAAAGCACTGGGATGAATTCATGGCACTAACTTCACCTTCTCGTTCTACATTTGACGTATTTGTACTGACGGAAATCAATATTTCAGCCGATATTTTCAATCAGTATGCAATACCAGGTTACCAAGCAATTTCCTGTACCCGACCTGCTAGAAAAGGGGGTGGCGTCGCAGTTTTTGTGAGAGACAGTTGGACTGTCACAGAGCTAAATTCTGACTTCCAGCAAGCAGAAGTAGTAGCATTGCGTTTGAGCACGCCAGCTCTCTCTCTGATACTCTTTTCAGTATACCGACCCCCCTGCTTCAATGGCAGGCTCTTTTTGGCCGAACTTGACAACGCCCTCTCAGCCCACTCGCATGAAGATTATATCTGTGTTATAGGCGATGTTAACATAGATACCTTTCGCCCTTCTAGGGCTCTGGTCTCAGATTATCTTGATCTGTTATCAAAATGGGGACTGCAACCAACTATCCAGAAAGCTACGCGAGAAGAATTTCTGTCAGGGCAACTTGTCGTCTCTTGCATCGACCACATAAATATAAGAGCTCCAAATTGTGCCCTACAATCTGCTATCGTCGAAGCAAAGCTGTCAGACCACTACTTTGTCTGTTGTTCTTTAGCCCGGAAATCGAACCCTCCAAGAGCAGATAGCGGTAAAAAAGAAATTTCCATCTGCGATCCCAAAATCTTTTACCGACTGGCATCGGAATACGATTGGGAAGTGTTCTTGGAAAACGTGCCCCCGAAAGACATTTATGATAAGCTTGTTGAGCTATTACAAGAGTTTAAGAAAGCGGCTACTCGCGTGGTTGAAATCAGGCAGCGCAATAAAGAAAACTCATGGATGACCTTAAATATACTATCAGCTATAAAAGAAAAAGATTTGCTCTGGGCCCAGTCGAAAAGGGCACCTGCATCTATCCTGCTACGGTCCAAGTTTAAGGTTGCAAGAAATAAAGTAAACGCAATGATTCGTCAGGCTAAAAGAGTACATTTCCGTAACAAGTTCAAGAATGCAGGCTCTGATACTAGAAAAACGTGGTCTTTGATTAACAATCTACGAGGTGTCAAAAGGCGTGGCAATGATGGCAAAGATTTTGTGTCGTATTTCGGCACTGATGAAGAAAAAATAGCTAATGAATTCAACAGGTTCTTCTCGCAAGTTTCGGGCAGTGCGCAACAGAATCCCTTATTTTGTACTCTGAAGAACAGCACAGTTGAATCTGCACACCTACCTTTGCTTAGTGAGGATGACCTCTGTTCAATTATTTTTGGTCTTAAACGCAATAGATCTGTGGGAATAGACGGCATTTCAGTTGATGATTTGCGAACCTTGTTCGACATACTTAAAGGCGTGTTGCTGTCGCTGTTCAACAGCATTATCTCAAGCGGCATGATCCCGGTGAATATGAAAGCGGCTATAGTTACCCCAATTCACAAAGGTGGTGCACGTAATAGGTATGAGAATTATCGTCCTATTTCAGTCTTGCCCTGTTTGACTCAAATATTAGAAAAACATCTGCTGTTTACAATGACAAGTTTTTTAGATAAGCACAAAATCCTGTCACCGTGTCAATATGGTTTTGTACAGGGTAAAGGGACGGAAATGCTTTTGGAGGATTTTTCTGACATGTTAAATCGATCTTTTGAACGTAACCAAGTGGTGTGTGCACTGTTTCTGGATGTCAGCAAGGCTTTTGACAGCGTGTGTCACAGTGTGTTATTGTGTAAACTGTCCAAGTTAGGCTTCCGTGGAGCGTTTCTTTCGCTTTTGGAAAATTTTTTACTGCAGAGAACGCAATATATCTCCATTGGCCTAGCAAAGATCGCTTCTTTGTTAATTAAAGCTGGCGTCCCGCAAGGTTCTATAATTAGTCCCCTGTTATTTAACGTCTACGTGAATGACCTTTCAAACTTTGTTCCTGTAGGCCTGTACCAGTATGCTGACGATACTGTACTTGTAACCCAGTCACCGAACTACTCTGACTCAATTTCTTCTCTTCAAGCTGCAGCAATAATTTCTATGGACTGGTTCGCAAACAACCTAATTAAAGTTAACAGCTCTAAGACTCAGCTTATATGCTTTCACAGCCCGATTAAGAAGGTAGATTTAAACCATCACCTTTTATTGCACGGATCTGATTGTTCCCAATGTCAATGTATACCCTTGAGCTATACAAATACAGTGAAATACCTAGGATTATACTTTGACAGTGCTCTTTCATGGAATGATCACTTGTCCCACGTTTGTAAAAAGCTCCGAACCGTCTCCTGTGTGCTTTACAACATCAGGTACTACATGCCGCTTTCAATACGCAAAGTTTTCGTAAACGCCCTTGGTTATAGCATACTGCGCTATGGCATAACGATTTATGGTCACTGTGCAGTTCGCTGGAAGTGCAGGATTAATTCTCTCCTACGATCTTTATTAAAAAATATCGGCTATGATTTAGGCCTTCCCTCCAATTCTGATCTCTTTAAGGTATTTTCTCTACCTGATTTTGATCGCCTTTTGATGGAAACGATCGTCCTAAAACATTTTTGGCTTAGTGACTATAAGATTCCGTATGTTCCCACACGGTCTCTTCGACCGAAGGAACCTTTTTGTATTCCCCGACGGTCTACAAGATATGGAAGGCGTTTAAGAGATTATTACGTTCCCTTTCACTTTAACAGGTTACCTCCAAGTGTTCGCCGGGCAAAAACTAAATACAAAATATAAAAGATGCTGCGATACATTAATTAGAGGGTTTACGACATCATGCATGTGCTTTACCACCTGTCAAGTAAATCTTGTGACGTCATTGGTTACTGCTGTATTTATTGCACTGATCTGAGGTATTGTTATGCCACTTTGGTTTTTCTTCCTTGCGATTTAATCTGATGAGGATTTTTTTCCTTCATGTAACATGAGTCTTGTGTCTATTTTGTTCTCACCGTCATACTAATTTGATGTCCGTTATTTTGAATGTGTTTTTTTTTTGCCTGTGTGTATGTCTGCGCGGTTCCGCTGCCTGTCGGGCTCTGCCGCTCAAGCCCTATGAGGCTTTGGCAGGCCGGATTTCTGTTCATTTTTTTAATATTTGGCGCAATAAAGAATTATTATTATTATTATTATTATATATGGCCGAGAAAAAAAAGTCTTAAGGACGATTACCAGGCTCCATAATGCGAAATTCGAGCAAACCTCTGTCTCCTTCGGAGGCGGAACGGCAGGGTCCTCTCGAAGGCGCCGCCTAGCGATTACTTTGAGCACTGCGAACTACTGAATCCTTTCAGCGGCGGTGCGCACCTCTGCATTCTGGCATGGGCGGCGCTGAGCCTCTGCTTGGGCAGCGCGTTTAGCAGAAAGCGGCAGACGAAGCATTTCCACCGGTTGCGTCGCTCATTCTTCATAGTGGACTGGCTGATACTATTTTGCATTCTATTATGTAAGCACGGGGTTTATAGTAGGAGGACAACGCTCCGTGTGCCGTGACCGGCGCGGACAATCCATCGCGTGCAGTACATTTCACAAGACCGCCTTCGAATAGAATCTCTAGATATGTGACTCTATACACCTTCCACCGGCGCAGCGCTTGGCGCTACTGCGAGGAAACAGCGCCGCAGACCCTGCCGCTATAGTGCCTAGAATATACTGGGCACTATAATGCCGCAGACCGATCTCCCCTTCCTTAGCCACCCTACCTCCGCTCAAGCAGTGGGCATGGAAGATGGCGCGCACGGCGCGTACCACTGGCTCCATCTATGATCGAGCGGCGGTACTCTCGTTCGCTTGGTTACATCCAGGGCGGCGACGGCGACTCGGCTCAACCCACGAACGAGCGTTTCTTGAGACGCTTCTGAAAATTATGACCGCTGCTCATCATGTCGCTCTTGAAGCGTGAATGTGTTCCATTCGCATGCGCCCGCTAAGGGTATACGTACATGTTCGTGTTTTCTGCAAAAAAAAAAAAAAATAGCGGTTATGAGTGGCGTTCTGCCCCGTTGTGTTCTCTTGTATGTGCGAGCTTTTTTGGCGCCTTGAAATATATTCAGTGAGTAGTAGATGGGAGACGTTTCACAGTGGGTGGATATATGACCGCGAGACACCCAAAAGCTCCGCTAGATTTTACAGTTGAAGCAGGCGCACATTTTTTTTCCGGCGAGAAACTGACTGAAAAGCACTTGAGGGAGCGTGTCGCTTAAATGATAAATTTATTTTGTGTTTCCGAAATATTACCGCTAACCAATAATTTTTCTTTCATTCTCTGCAGCCTGACCTCGAGCTGGACACGTATTCATTCATTGCGGTTCCAAAAGAGGAAGTGCGAATCCAGCTCCACAGGCTGAAGAGCGACCAGTGAACGGTTATTTCGTTATTGCGCGCCATCAAGGAATTGCGCTACTGACAGAAGGAGAAGGCCTAGTGAAGAAATCTTCAGTTCATGTCTCGGAAGCGGTGCAATAAAACTACCCGTGTGATGTTGTTAGCTTAATACTTGACTTGATGCAAAGAATTGCGGGGACACTTTAGCAACTAAAGTGTTGAGAGGCGAAAGCCGAGGACACTATGCCATGACGACTTCCGGTGGATGTGATGTCACACCTTTCCTGTGGCTATATCGATACCACAAATATTCTTATTTCGGGAACCTTAGGTGTTAATTACTCTTAACTGCATATTTTCCCTTCTAATTTGACAAATCTGTCATTTTTTCGACCATTCTGAGATAATTTTCAGTATGCCGGGACGACTCACACCATTCCTGTGGGTATTGACGCCCATGCTATTTCGACAGAATTTCGACATTTTTGCCTATAATTAATTAACTAATTACTCTACAGTCAGCAAACTTGGCTTCTACGTTCATTTCTTCCTCTTCTATCTGAAGAAACCTTTGGTTTTCTTCTATCTTTTTTAGTTCTTCAGTTAAACGCGTGTGACACGCTTGCTAACGGACGGACGGCAGTGTGAGCCATTAATGGCTTTCGCCTTAAAAAACTATGTGAACGACGTTTTAACGCTGCAGCGTTAAGGCGGTCGTGTCGCAGAAAATCCGGCCTCGTCGTTGACGTCGTTGATCGTGAACGAAAAATTCACTAAAAATCTCCAGAGAGCAACCTAGGAGGCAGGTGGGCCATCTATGTCACGTGACCTTGTGGCGTCATCCTATCCAGCCCAGAAGATTGTGAGGAAACTACGCACAGTGGCAGGTGGCAGTGAATGATTGGCCGTGACAGGTTGCTCGGGAAAAGCAACCTCGTCGTTCGCACAAGACTCACAGGTGGCAGCACCTGGCATCGTAGGGCGGTGGCGAATCGCTTAACCGCTGCGCCACTGCGCCAGGAGGGGTATGAAGACTACCAGGGATGTATACGAATGTTAAGGGGACAACGATCAATTTTGCATATAAGGGCACTAAGCCATTAACGCTGCCACCTAACAATACCTTTCAGGCGGAGCTCAAGTGTGCCCTCCAATTTTTAGCACTGAAGCATCACCGTGCTGATATCTCGAAACCCGGCATCTGAGAGCTGTAGACGTCAATGGTTATTTTACTAGGCACGGTAAATTATGTGTATCAATGGATATCATCATCTGCCTGATGACGCCCGCTGCAGGGCAAAGGCCTCTCCCAGGTCTCTCCAGTCAACCATGCCCTTTGTCAGCTGCGGCCACCCTATCCCCGCAAACTTCTTAATCTCATCCGCCAGCCTAACTTTCTGCCGCCACCCTGCTAGGCTTGCCTTCTCTTGGAACCCACACCGTTACCTTTAAACAGTGGTTACCTTGCCTTCGCATTACATGCCCTGCCCAAGCCCATTTCTTCCTCTTGATTTCTACTAGGATGTCATTATCCAGCGTTTTTCATCTCACCCACCCCGTCCGCTTCCACTCTCGTAATTTTACACCTATCATTTTTCGTATGTCCTTAACTTAAACTGAAACCTTTTCGTTAGCCTTCATATTTCTGCCCCATAGGTGAGTACCGGTAAGATACAGCTGTTGTATACTTTTCTCTTGAGGGATATTGGCAAACTGCCATTCATGATCTGAGAGAACCTGCCATATGCGCTCCACCCCATTCTTATTCCTCTCACGATCCGGATCAGCGGTCACTCCCTGCCCTAAGTAGACGTATTCCATTACCACTTCCAGTACCTCACTCTCAATTTTCAACTGGTGTTACCTTGCGAGACAGTTGAGCATTGCTTTGGTATTCTGCATGTTGATGTTAAGGCCTACCATTCTGCTCTTCCTTTCTAACTTATTGAGGACGTTTTGCAGTTGATTTCCTGAGTTACTTTTCAAGGCGATGTCATGAGCGATTCGCAGATTACATAAGTACAGAGGGCAAAACGCATGTCTAGAACACGCTCTGAGCGTGTTTCGGGCGTAACACGCGATAACTAGCCATAAGATTTGGTTAAAAATGGTCTGGATGTAAACATGTGCTATTAAACTCATAGAATTTCATCGTCATTTTTGGCTTTCTTTGTCGCAGCGGCTTTGGGAGCTCCGGAACACACAGTTTGGTTGTTCTAGGCATGCGTTTTGCCCTCTGTACTCTCCATCAAATTTTATCTCCAACTGTTCCCAGTCCAGGTCTTGGCACCCCTCCTGTAAACACGCGGAGAATAGCAGTGGCGAGATCGCTTCTCCCTGCCTGACACCCTCCTTTATTGGGATTTTATTGCTGATTTTATGAAGGACTACGGTGGCATTGCAGCCGCTATCGATATCTTCCAGTATTTTCACATAAGAGCATTCTGCACCCTGATTACGCAATGCCTGCATGACTGCTGAGGGTTCCATTGAGTCAAATGCTTTGTCGTAATCAATGGAAGCTACGTATAGACGTTGGTTATATTCTGTGCATTTTTCTGTCACCTGATTGATAGTGTGAATGTGGTCTATTGTCGAGTATCCTTTACGATAGCTTACCTGATCATTTGGCTGAATGAAGACTAATGTTGGCTTGATTCTATTTGAGATTACCTTAGTAAATACCTTGTAGGCAATAGACAGACAGCTGATGGTCTGTAATTTTTCAATTGACGTCTCCTTTCGTACGAATTAAGATAACATTACCGTTCTTCCAAAGTTCTGCTACGCTCGAGGTCATAAGGCATTGCGTATACAAGGTGGCTAGTTTTTCGAGCACAATCTCCCCGTTCTCTTTCAACAGGTCTGATGCTACCTGAGCCTCACCAGCTGTTTTCCGCCCTTTGCTTTGCACCTAAGGCTTTATTTTCTTCCTGTTTCTTTTCTGGCGGGAGGTCCCATCGCTGTGCTCTGCAGCCTCTCCCATTGACGTTTTCATTACACTGGCTACTGTACAGATTTGTGTAGAAGTTTTCGGCTAGTTTAACGGTCTTATCCATGTTGCTAGTGGCATTGTCCTCTTTGTCTCTTTGCGCATAGATCTGGTTTTTACCTACGCCTAGTTTCCTCTTCAGTGCTTATAGGCTGCCTCCGTTTTTCAGAGCTTGTTTGATTTTCTCCGCATTAACCGCTCTATGTCAGCTGTCTTGCGCTTAATTATTAACTTTGATAGCTCTGCCAGTTCTATTGTGTCCGTAGGGTTAGACGCTTTCATACTTTGATGTTTCTTAATTAGATTTTTTGTGTCCTGAGATAGCTTGCCGGTATCCTGTCGAAACATCCTACTGCTCACTTCTACTGCGCGCTCCTTATGACCGCTGTGAGATTATAGTTCATTGTTTGAACATTAAGATCGTCCTCCTCAGTTAGAGCCAAATATCTGTTCTGCAGCGATATCATGAATTCCTGTACTTTCCCTCTTACCGCTAACTCCTTAATGGGCTTCCGTTTCACTTATTTCTTCCGTTCCCTGTTGAGGTCTAAGCCAATTAGAGACCTTGGTCGCTTAAACGCAGCCTTCCGAGGACCTCCGCATCCTGCCCAATAGCATGGGGGAGCGCATACTATGAAGCACATTTCATTTTTAGTCTCACTATTGTGGCTCTTCCACGTCCACTTCCTGTTCTTTCGTTTTCGGGGGAAGGTATTCATGATCCGTAAATTATTTATTTGTGCAAATTCTAATAATAACTAATACTAATACTAATAACCCCGCATACCCACTGGTTCTATTCCGCTGAATGGACGACCGGTTGTCAGTAAGGGTGGCTGAGCTGGCTGCTTAGGAGTCGTGTCTGCTTTCCGCTATATGTGTCCTTAGGTTGGCCGAAGCTGCGGCTGTCGTGTTAAAAAAAAAAAAAACTATGGGGGCCCTTTAGCAGCCAAAAGTGCTGTAGGCGAAAGCCTTTGTCACGCTACTTCGACTGCCAGTGACTATGTTTGTTAGGGCTGCACCGCTTGGGAGCCATCCTCCTTCACTAGCTGCCGCACACCGACTGACGACGGAGCAGCGCTCGACGCCGCCAAGGGAGTGACACTCTCATAGAGCCAATGGGGACGTTTTTTTTCGAAGACGATGGTGGCGGCACCTGGGAGAGGCGGTAAACGCAGTCAAAAATCCAATATGGCGGCGCGCTTTTAGGCTGCTGGTTGTGGCCGGTTGCTCGCGCGTGCCTGGTGCTGGCTGCCGCTAGCTCGATCCAAGCTTTGTAAATACTGGTGATTAACTGATCCCGCGCTGCATTCACGCTTGATTTCCTAAGTACTTATGAAATCTGCTCACTCGCTTTTGTATTTCGATGTGTCTGTCGATGTAGCATGGTGTATGGTGGCGAGCGGCGCGACTGCTTAGCAGCTGCGCTCGCTCGAGAACGAAAAGCGGAAATGGTTTTCTACAAAGAACAATTTATTAAAAGAACATCAGCAGTGACCATCGACGTTCAAAAAGTGATTCTAGGTGTCAGTGACATTGCAGTATCAGAAACAGGCTTCCTAAAAATCAAAATAAAAAAACGCCGTTATGTAAACATAGAAGACATGAGCGAACAGAGAATATATAGGGGATAAAAAAGGTATCAAGGTAGGTACAGTATACATAATAAAATGCTACATGACTGAATATAGGTTTGTACGCGACTTTGTAAGAGATTTAGGCCTGACGCCGCCGCGCCGACAGCTCCACCTGTCGACGAAGATGACGTCACCTTTTGGCAAGTGCGCTCGTCGACGAGTCACCCCAGGCGCTGGATGTAACGCTGGACGGACGGACTGGAGAAAGAGCCATTAAAGGCTTTCGCCTTAGAGGTGCACTGAAAAGGAGTCTTAACTGGTGTTTTGCTGCGGGGACTCGATCTACACGTTCTCAACTTTCTTAGAAACTTCGATTCATGGACCTGTGCGGCGGATTTCCCCAATTAAATCGGATTAACGTCCGGCTCCTGCTTTTTTTTTTAATTCCCCGCATATAACGGGAGGAGTCGACCAACGCATGGAGTGCCTTTCAGGCAGTTGCGTGGCGACTTTGCTTTTGCTTTTATTTTGTTTCTTTTAGGTTTGTGAGAATAAATAAGTCTAGACAGAGAATACATAGCTGCAAATTAGGCCCACAGAAATTAAAATACGTATGGACTCTTTGCTTTCGCCTATCACTACGTATCACTCCGCCGATGGCGGAGCGGCAAGCCGCCACGGGACTGGGTGAAAGGTTGGTCCACTCCTCCCAACATCTGCGGGGAATGAAAAAAAAAGGCGGGAGCCCGCCATTAATCCGATTTAAATTGAGGAAATCGGCCGCCCACGGCAATAATTCCAAGTTTCCAAGAACGCTCGGAACATGTAGATCGAGTTCCAGCGGTAATAATACGAGTTCAGATTACTCTTCAGTACACCTTTAATATTAACACCTGTGCACGCTGGCTCCGCGCCTACTTTGTGGCCGCTCTCCCCGGACGCGGAGCTTACAGAAAGACACGTAGCTCCCATTCTACACTAGAAGAGGTTTTTTTCGCCCTTTCTGATCATAAGTTGGTACTTTCGAAGACTAACCGCGTTGCCACAACCTTTAGTTCCACTCGAGATTAAATGCAGAGAGACTAAATCTTGGTCGGTCACAAAACCTTCCATATGTCTCAAGTGTTCATTCGGAGGGATCAACGCAGCGGTGGAACCGTTCATTCTAAGAGAGTGACTGCTCGGAGAAGAAAAAAAAAATTAGAGCACTCAGTAAGAATTCAAACCGCGTCTCGTAGATTTAGAGCCTTGCGAGCCTTGTGGGACAGCTGCTACTTTTCTTAACATAGTATTTACTTCACGAGGTTATGTACCGTATTGTGCGTTTTTATCGTAAAGACTTTAAAAATTTTTCTTACGTCAACCGCTGGCTCGTTTGCGGTGAAACTGCACACAGTGCTTGCGTATTATGGTAACTTTTGTATCGTAGCAAGTTTTACAACGGTACTTACTTAGTTGAGCCATGCATGATGCGAAAACGTAGTCGCCTGCGTCGAGATCGGCGAACCGAAGCCCAAAACACGGAGTTTTTTCTGAAGGGCGGCAGTGCCGCCATCTGTTTTCTGCAGTAGAAAGCGTCACATGTCGCCAAGGCGAGCGTTGCAAGGAGCGCGGGAGCCTTTTCGTCTGCTTGAACTGAAGGGCTTCGAACATGTTCGGCCAAGTGAGCGGAAAAAATGCCCGAAACAACTATTTTAGCGAGGCTGTGCCATTAAAGGAATATTGTTTGACGTCTTATTTTTTTCGTCCAATGACTTTATCCAATTCAGCTTATATCGTCTGCTTTCGTGGCTCTCCTAAAGCGCCGGAGGACGACGTCGCGAAGTCTTGAGCTGTGTTTTTCTTGTTTAATTTCGTTGTGGAAGATAGATGGCGCTACTGCCGCCCGTCAGCGAAAACTCGGTGTTTTGGGCTTCGGTTCGCCGATCTCGACGCAGACGACTACGTTTTCGCATCATCCACGGCTCAACTAAGCAAGTACCGTTGTAAAACTTGCTACGATACAAAAGTTACCATAATACGCAAGCTCCGTGCGCAGTTTCACCTCAAACGAGCCAGCGGTTGAGATAAGAAAAATTTTGAAAGTCTTTACGATAAAAACGCACAATACGGTATGTACTAAAAGGGGCCTGTAAAAAGATTACTTAATATTCCCTCAGCTAGTGGCTTCACTGCACCGCCATGAGAGAAGACAACACAACTGTAAGGGCGGCAGCAATACGCACCCCATCAACAGCGGAAACCGGTCCGTAGAAAGTCTCTTCCTTCATAAATGTTCCTCAGTTGCACCTAAAATGGCTTCTGGGTGATACAAGAGATTTAGCGTAGCGGTCGAACACGCGGATTTTTTACAAAATGACGAATAACATGTCCAAATGTTAGAAATAAGGCTGAGTGCCACACGGTACCGTACATTGTAGGTATTTAAAACCATGCCTTTCTTTAGCGTCCTTTGACCGTATTGCTATTATTAGACCATTGTGCGGCTGTTTGATTAATATCCCAGAAAAAAACTTCCGGCTTCTCAGTAACGAAATTCTCTAATTGGTTAATTTGCTGATAACGTCATCAGGGTCGCGTGACCCCAATTGACCATTCAGATACCATCCTGAAATTTGAAACTGCCGATGAAATTCCTCGATCGTTCGAGAGAGGTCACTTGACATTGTGACATCATCACAACCTGCAAACCTTGGATAGTGGAAAACTGCTTAGCGGACTATGACCAAACCGTCTACTGTTGCCAAATTCAATGCGGTTGTGCCCTGTCCACCGAGGCGCTGCGCTTGAGCCTTAAAGGAGCTCGGGAAGAGCAACCTCGGTCTCGCAAACCCCGCCGGTGGCTGCGTTTGCAACATCCACCTGCTGGGGCTGTTGCGCATAGCTTAGCCGCTCAACCGCTGCGCCACTGCGCCTTTAGGGGTACTGACTCCCCGCGATATAAGAATGGGATTGAGAGAGTCGTGACGTCATCAACACCGCGTGACCACCAGTGCATCAATCATAGAGCGCCACCTAAGTTGAAAATGTGAGGACCACAGACATTTGGAAGTTGTCCTAATCCTCGAAATACCCAAGGACATCAAATATTTTGGAAGTAGGACCACCCCAGAAAATGAATTCAGGTAGATTAGTGGGTGGGATTAGCACAACCGCATGTGATGATCTATTGGAAGGTACTAGAACATTCAGAAGTTGGTGACTTATGCATACTATATAAAGTCGATAGAACCGGTTCCAATCTGGGTTTGAGCGGGAAAATAGCGAAGAAAACAATAGACACTCATTCTAGACGACGCAGCAGGCCACCTAAAAGGTATCGCATTTTACTCTCTGAGGTTTTTTGTCTCATGATTTTGTAGCAGGTTTTCATAAGCCTTAAAGCGGCCCCGAAACACAATCTTAGTTGACTGTTTTGCCTCTTGATCGCATACAGTGAAGTACAATGGTGCTATTGCGTCGGTAATACCGCGTATATTCCGTTCTTTAATATTTTAATGTCCTCCCAAAAACAAACTCATGGCTGTGATGGTGTCGCCACACAGTGGCGGGTTTTAGCAGCGGGTATGACATCACCTGGCGCGAGCTTGATGATCGGACGAACAGTAAATATACTGCAAGCTGTGTGAATAAATAGAGACACATTTTGCCACCTGTCTGCGTTTTATATTAGATCAACAAAAACAACTTGTTTGTCTTAGATAAAAGCCCTGCAAAGCTAGTAAAATAAAAATACACCACCAGGGGCGCTCTTGCATGGAAACTACGCTGCCAGTCTCAGCAAGAACGAGTTACAGAGAGCAGGCAACCATGGAGTGCAAACTTCCGCGACGTGCTCTGGCAGGCTGTTTTGAATGGTTGCGCCAAGTGCGGTCATTGGGAGAGCGAAATAGGAGTGGGAAGCCCCGCCAAAATCGAGTTGAGGGCAGCGTTTTGTTTGCTTGTATTTTGGAATTTCTCCACTGAATAACTCCCGTTCCTGTGCATCGATTCCTGTAATTCTTTTTAAGTCAGCATCTGTGTGACATAAAGAAGACACCTGAAGTATAGCCGGTATCCACCCAAGCAGTGTTTCGCAGCCCCTTTAAAAACATACGAGAAGCGCTTATAACGGCGTTCTTTGTGCAAGAAATCCGGTCGAGACGTGTGTATAAAGAGCGCGGTGATTCACAGCCGCGGGTGCGGTGATCGTGCCAGAGCTCACTCGACGACCTTCTTTTCTCGCCGCTCTCGCCTCGGGCTGTGGTGTCGTCTTTCCGAAGAGCGTAGCGATAAAATTAGTGCACTCCCTGCGCCCGGCACAATCGAGTACACAGCGCTGTGACAACGACCGGCCGCTTGTCACTTTAGAGCACCGCTTCGTTGCGAAACAGTATGAAGCTGTATACTTACAGCAACGAAACGAAGTGGCCTATTTCTTTTACACGCGCCACACAACTCACGCTCAACTCGTTTCGAAAAGCGTCGTGCACACACCTGCGTATTCTCCTCTCTCGAACACTCCGATGCCAAAATGCTTTTTTTGAAGCAGCAGTTTTGGAGCTCGGATTGCGAGGTTTTCTTGTTTGGTTTAGTTATTGGGGTTTAACGTCCCAAAGCGACTCAGGCTATGAGGGACGCCCTAGTGAAGGGCTCCGGATAATTTCGACCACCTGGGGTTCTTTAAAGTGAACTGACATCGCACAGTACACGGGCCTCTAGAATTTCGCCTCCATCGAAATTCAGCCGCCACGGCCGGGATCGAACCCGCGTCTTTCGGGCCAGCAACCGAGCGCCGTAACCACTGAGCCACCGCGGCGGGGTGGTTCTCTTGTACATGAACAACGTTACCTCATTATTTTATATTTGTTGCCTACTCTCGCGGACTTCGATTGCAAAATGTCACATTATAATAAGCAGCAAATATGAAAGCTGACTTACGGTGGTGCATAGCACAATCGCCACCAGGCACTGAAAATTTTGTTCGTCCCTCCGATAGTATCCTTGGATTAACATTTAGCCACTGAAATGTGCACAGAGATCCTTCGCCCTTCCGTTAGTGTTCTCGCTGACCAAGCTTCATTTCCGGCGACTAAAAATCGTCGTCGCTACCGAAAGAACTAAAAATCTGTTAGAGTATTGAATAATCCCTCACAGCTTAGTATGAAAATTTTTGGATAGCGTTGGCTTAAACACGTAGTCAGTATATTTTTCGCCGATGTCTCTGCCGACAATCCCAGGAGAATCTCTAAGTGAGCGTTGCTTCTCAAGGAACCTATTAGCTGTTGTGGTATAGTAAAAAACTAATGCAGCTTGCGCTCCACAGCTCATGTTCTGCAAGGAGATAACTAATTTGTTTTATTTTTTCTGTTGTCAATCATTGCCCGCCGGCGTGAGGAGCTTTGAACTAAAGGACCTGTTGAGAACCAACACCGCTACGGTAGGTTGATGTACGGGTTCTTTGGACCAAGGACCTGATAAAGTGGAAGAGATAAAGACCCAGCGCCGAGCAAGATAACGAATCTATGCACACTTAGCGCAAACTAACGTTTCTGCCGTCAGATATCAACTACTCGCTCAAGTTACACGGTGGTGGTGGGGCCCATGCTCCCGTGAGAGATCGTCCCTACAACTTAGCCAGAGACATGTTGACATTGCATTTTTAGGTAATGGCAGAATCTTATCGATGATTGTTTTTTGCTGACTCACTTTTTTCACATGGTCCATTCGCCTCTCGTTTTATTTTCTCTTCAAGAATTTCTCAGTGGGCTTTGCTTTCGAACGCTCCATTTGGCAGAGGCGGACGTGGCGATGGTGGATATTGTTTGGCCGTCGCTTACGGCACTGCTTGTCGGCGTGTTGTACAGCCTGGGTCACTGGCTCATCAGGTAAGTCGCAAAATAAATCTGGTTACTGTTGCTGCCGAAAAGTAAGTGACGGCAGAAAATGCTTTACAGTGGAGGCGTAACCCATTCTCGGGCGGGTCGTAGGTGCTGCTAGCTGCTGTACTTGGAAAGGTATTGGCCAGGCTTATGCGTGTCTGGCGTGGAGATCGTCCGCGGTTCTTCCTAGTAGCTATTGACGCGCTGAGCTTGTCATCTTTCGCGAAACCGTCGCTGGTAATTTGAGCTCTTTTGTGCTTATGCGTAAAATTTTTATGTGATTCTTCATTTTGGAGACTTATGAAGGCTTTCGAATCATTAAGCATATCAAGTGGTTCTGCACTACTGCCTCCAAGCAACCGGACACTCAGGAACAACGCATCACTCATAAAGGGTGACCTATGGTGATTCCAGTAATAATTCTTTTTTCCTTTGTGTCAGTGCGGTACGTGTCGGCTAGTGGTTTCACAAATCATTATTACAGCCCTAAGGAACACACAGTCGTGTGTAATTAATGACGGAGGTTAAGCTTTGTCACTCCATTTAATCCTAACACCTAACCTATTGTATATACATTTTATGTTTAAATAGAAAAAGAAAAAACCTGTTTACATACATATATTCATTACATACATACATATTTATTTTGTAACATTTACACATGGAAATATGTGTGCCCGCGGAAGCGCAAGACACGGCGCTTGTGAACGGGCCACGGCAATCATACGAAGTTCATACTCAGTACTGACAAAATAACATGGTTTGCAATATAAAAGAAAAAATATTTTAATAGGAAAAACAATCACACTTGCACATACTGCAAAAGTAAGTCAATTACACAGATTCAGAGGATACAACTAAAAACAACCGTGCTTCATAACACTCTGTGAGAGTCTGTAATGATAGTATTTTAGTTGGAAGCTGGTAAAAAGGAAGAGGATGTACATTCGGCACCTTTTTCGTAGTGTGCATATATCTTTGGGAGTTTAGAGTTTAAACGGCTCTACGTTTCTTAGCATTTTAGGTTTTTTTACAGGAAGCTCAAAGTTATTTGATAAGTAGTTTCTACTAATTACTGCATGTGTAAATAAATCTTCAATAGAGTACACATAAGCTGCGAGCACTATTTCAGCACTGTCTAAGGCCAATTAGACGTGCCATACAAAATATTTACGGCAATTCAGTAAGCAATCTATCCATTTGGATCCTTCAAGACAATGCACATGAGCCATAAACAGTGACACCGTACCTTAAAATACTCTCCTATACACTTAAACACAAGCTGACTCAACCTAACAGAAGTATTGAATTTCATTCTGTAAACATTCATAGAGGTTACACGGAGTAGTTTGATGAGGTGCTCAACATGAGCAGACCAGGACATGTTGGCGTCGAGATGAATGTTTAGATATTTGACTCTTTCAGACAAGGGCACAAGAACACATTAACATCTAGGGCAGAAAGTAATGTGCACAATAACAGATGCATTTCTTATGACCATTTTGTGAGGATTTATAAAACAAACCAGAGCTGTTTTCTGCTTATTAATGTAAACCTGGTTACCTGAAAACCAATCACACACTTTCTAACGTCAATTCGTAACACCTCTGCAGCCCTATTGATCAGCTCATTCGGAACAAGTAGCGCCGTGTCATCAGCGTATTGGTAAAGTATCGAATTCAGTCTGAGATCCGCTCAATCATTGAAATAAATGTTGAAAAGAAAAGGCCCTAAAATGGAGCCTTGTGGCTCGCCATATAGAAGAGGCTTGGAGTCGCTGAAATTTTCTTTGACTCTCACAGCCTGAACACGATTTAAAAAGTAGTTTGAGAAAAGCATTAGAGAAGGTCCGCGAAAACCAATTTTCTCTAATTTCTGCGTCAGAATGCTGTGGTCAACCATGTAAAAGGCCTTGGTTAAGTCTAAAAACAATGCAAGGACAATCTAATTTCTATCTGTATGGACGTTAATCTTGTCATAACAATCTTCTAGAAGATCTACAGTGCTAGTCTCCCGCCGGAAACCGTACTGTGCGCCATTAAAGAAATCAATCGGTCACAGAACCACAACATGCTCTGATATACGATTTTCTCCTTTAAAATAGGCAATATAGCGATTGGTAGGTAGTTTCTCTTATCAGAGTTTTTGCGGGATTTTATAGATTGGCCATATAACAGATATTTTCATATCTTGTGATATTTGCCCTGTCGAGAAGCAACCGCTAACAATATTCAGCAGCACAGTTTTTAGCTTGCTGTAATTATTTCTTAGATCTCGTAGTCTGATCTTATCGTATCCGGGAGGTTTGCTTAGTGGGAGGACCTGAAAAATATTTCATAACTCAGTGTTATCAAGCGTCGGTAAGTAGGCAGAGTTTGGTACGTTTTGACCGTTGTACAGAGCTGGAGGAACCTGCGGTTGCGCTTTTAATTCCTTCACAGATGTAGCAAACTGTTCGCTGAACGAGTCCGCCGTAGATTGATTGCTTTCCATGCCAAAGGTACGGTTAGTTCAGTATCGAGATTTATGTTCCTTGTTTTACCCATTGTGTCATCAAGAAATACTACGTTTTTTGTCATATTACAGCGGCATTTTACAAATTCAGCAGAGTCGCCACTTTCGTAATCTTAACTTTGATGTAAGTTTGTTCCGAACTGCACGATACAGCTTCCGTAACTCAATGTCTGAGGGACTAGTCTTACACCGTTGGCAAAGCTTGCTTTTTTCCAACGATAACGCCAAAATATGATTTTTGTCCATTTCTTTTCTGGGTTTCTTAGTTTCTGCTTCACCTCTCTCAAGGAACATGAGTAAATATCGTTGAATTTCTTAAAAAGTAAATGGTATGCGTCGGTGTGATGATGTATTGTTAAGCTTTCTCAGTCAAAGTTTTGGATCAGGCCATTTACACGTCGGTCGTCTAGAATGATTATTGTTCGCAGAGTTGACATTGGAGCTACAGGTTCGTTGCTTACCATACAAAGAGGCTGAAAATAATGATCTGCGACTTTTTCTTGTACCAATGCAGCCTTTGAATCTAATGTTTGGCATCTTGCAGCAATGTAATCAATACATGACTCAGCAAGCCGGGCACCAGCAAATTCCTCACGAGTATAACCAGGAATAGTATTGTCAATGCCATAACCAGCTAATAAACCGATATAATCATCAACACCACTTTTTCGGGCAGTAAAATGTTAATGTTAAGGGCTCCCGCCAATATAACATTACTCTGAGAATGCTTCCACAGGAATCAGGAAATTCAGAAAGAAATAATTGCAGCTCATAGTTAGGTGGACGGTAGACCGTAATTACCACAAAAGTCTCATCATGATTACTAACAGAAAGCGCAAGAACCTCTACAGCGCTAAAAGTGCCAATTAATTCCTCAACAAACCATGCATTTCTCACAAATGCTAAGACGCCTCCACCTCTACCTGAGGAGTGGCAGAGCGAGAATGACTGAAAGCCCTGCAATATAAACCCGAGAGCCTCGACTTATCTACATTTGTTTCAGTTAACACCACAACGTTTAAAGGCTTTAATGACTGACACAAGTAGACATTTAGCGCGTTTCAATGCCTTCTAGTACTCCTGATATTTACCTGTACGAGGTCAAGTGCAGGTTGTGAATACGAGGTCGTGGAGACGCGATTTGTGTTCATTCATTCAGTGAACGAATCAAACTGCTCGCTCATGTTTACGATTGTTTGCTTATATCGTCTTCATTGTGTAGAACCATCCACTTTCCTCGTGAGCACGTGTCCATTCTTTGCCCAAGTATATTTGTATGATTTTATCTTGGCAGCGTTTTTAGCAAGCCACAGTAGTTTATTTGTATAGGCCGTTAAGTTCTCATTTATGTAAATGTTGTCATCACTCATTGTGTAGCGCTTTCAAAGGCAGAGCTCACGGTCACCCATTGACTAGAATTTGAGAAGAATTACAGGATCGTCGCCATCTCTGGCCAGCAATCTGTGCACGGCGCCTACACAATCAAAAGTTTTTTCCGGGATGTGCAACCTGTTTGCAAGTGACTTCAATTCAGCTGCCAGGACCTCCTTATCTACTTTCTTAATTCCATGTTTCATGGAATGCTGTTTCATTTTTCCCGGCGACGAGCGAGTGGTCTGAGGCGTGAGTCGAACAAAATACTCGGCCCATGTCCGCGAGGGCACAAATCAAGCTCAGGACGGTACCAAAATATGTTCTCGTAAACGGCCACCTTTTAGGGGTAAGTTAGGGCTAGTTTCGGTTAGCGTTTAGCCGTGCTTTCCGTGTGGTGCTCGATTGAGGTCGCGCATGTCAAACCTTAAAACATTTAATTCTTAACATCTGCACCGCTAATATAAAATGCATCGTCGAGACCGTAGCAAAGACGCGCAGATGTACCACAGTTCAGAAGCGCTTCCATTCTGGCATGCTGCCCGGGGATTGCTTCCACACGCTATACTCTCCTGGTAGCGTAAAGTTTGTGATCAAATCATCTAGATGTATTGTGCGCGGTAAGGATGCTAATGCTGAGTCTAAAATGTTCCTGTTTTACGCTTGGCCATGTGCGGTGTGCGACGTAAGTTGCCGATCTTAAATGGCGACAAAAGGGTTGAAAAATTAACCCTTCGACTTGATCATTCCCCTCCCCCTCAGGTTTCCTTAAGAGAAAGTCGTTTGTAGATGAAGCCCTACCGGTTTGTGACAGCACATCTTTTTATATTTTAAGCGCGAAATGATCTAAAGAAAACGTGTGCTCACTGATAAATATTGCAAAAAATATATAAAAAAACACGAAGTTGCAAATAACCATCGAGCCAAGTACATCATCCTTCTATGCTTTTGAAAGAAGAATTTTGGTGCTTTTACCGGGGCTATAGAAGGCGAGTTCATCCCAAGGCGGCACGTGGTCCAGAAGTACTGGCTGATTGCTTCCAATCAGGTATGACGTCCTGGAGTTCTTTGACATGTTCTGATGTCGCGTAGGAGAGGGGTGGTTGCTCCTTCACACTTAGCGAGAGGCGGCCGCTAAGTCCAAAAGTTTAGGCATTGGGCCACTGAGACTGGCCTCACAACGTATCGTGCCAAAAGAGCAAAGAAAATGTCCCAGTTTGCTAAGGCTTGAAAACGAATGCCCAAAGTGTATCAAAGATAATGCGTTTCAGTTCTACGACTTATCATCGGAGTAGTTGATTTGACATCATATTTGTAGTAGAGCGAAGAAACACGAGGAAATGACAAGGTCTGCTCAAAAATGCGCTGAAGGCACACGGTGTGCTCAAATTTCGTCACCTGTCCTTGTCGTATGCTCGTGCTAAGTTCCTCAGTTTCGAAGAAATATACAGCGACTGCCGATCTGAGTGTCTTCTTAAACTATAAACGTCCACTGATTGACACTTCCTGCGAAAACTGCATACATACTACATGCATACTAGCGAGACAACATGCACGACCTCCCGCTGACATGGCCCTCTCTCATTCTCATTCTCCTCCTTTCTTCACTCTTTCGTCACTCTTCTTTCCTTTATCATTTTATTAGAGCGAAAGTGCTAATCCAGACGTACCAGCCCCCAGCAAGAACCTTGTCAACTTCTCTTGTCTTGTGCTTCGAACAACCCCCGCTTACCCGAGTTACTCGGGCTAGCTCGGAGGAGCGTCGCGCGAGCTGCAGCCAATGGGAGGAAGCTCGGGTAAGTTCGGAGGAGCGTCGCGACAGCTGCAGCCAATAGGGGGCGGGTAGAAGTTAAATTAATGAATGGTCGCGAGAGGTTGCTCGGGAAGAGCAACACGGGTCCCACAATCCCCGCCGGTGGCTGTGAGAGAAAAAGCCGCCTGCGAGTGCAGTGGGGCGTCAATTAACCGCTGCACCCCTGCGCTGAGGACTCGCCGCGATCTATGAATGTGAAGTAGGAAATTACCTATTCTCTATTTATAGGAATTAACCCACTAAAGCTATCACGTCATACCCCTAAGGCGTAGCTCAAGTGCCCCCTCCAATTGGAGAGTGAGCGCGCGCTTTCGCACGTCTTCTCGGTTTAACTACGTGAAACCCCTACCACTTTTTTTCATTATTATTTCCTGCCATGCGAAATTCATGGGCCTGGACGATTTTCAACAAGTCCCACAATACTAAAATACAACAACCAAGAATGTTTACAACATTGGAATCGGAGCGAAAGCGCGGATTTGTGCTACGCAGAGAGAGAGAGAGAGAGAGAGAGAGAAAACTTTTATTGCTCTTTCAAGAGATTCGCGGAGATGAAGACTTCTTGGTCGTCCTGCTTGGGCGCTGGCGACTTGAGTCTTCGAGCAAGGGTGGGCCCTCAGTCCAGGGCTCCACTGAGTCGTGCCGCTTCAACAGCGTGCTGTACCAAGGCCCTCTGGACCTCGAGCTCGCTGCTGGAGAGACAGCTCTCCCATTGCTCCGCAGAGACGGCGGTGAGCAGGCAGTGTCGCTGGACGGAGCAGAAGGAAGTTGATGAAGACGACGCTCTCCAATGCACAGCGCGAGAGTTTGGTGCAGTTTAACACGAGGCGCGCTGGCTGCGGCTACAGCCTACGTCCGAAAAGAAAAGAAAGATCTAAGCATGCTTACTACACAAAACACCGTGCCACCGTACCCTTGCATAACCCCACCTTCCAAAACATCAAAAGTCTGGGAGGCACACACATGCATCCAGATAGGGGAACCAGCTAGGTGGGTGGCTCTTGCAGGGAAGCATATACTCCCCGCACCAAAGTGCATTGTTCACGAAACACAGATTTCGACGACCGTGGTGATTGGGCGTGGCGGTCCACCATGCGGCTCTTCCAGAGACTAAAAACTCCCAGCAACATAAATAGATCATACATCACAAGACAGTTTTTCTCCACAGGCAAAAAACGGATACTGTAGGGTGTGATATCAATGTCCTTAATTGCTAGTTGTAATATTTCCTAGAAGAACACAGCATCAATGCGCAGAATAAAGCAATGATCAATTGTGTCTGGTGTACTGCACAGGTGACAATTCCCCGTCAATGGCGCGAGCTTCTGCTTAGCTTGAAGTCATGCCTTCATAGGCAGCGTAGATGTCTGCAGTTTAAAGAAGATGTTTTTGCAGCACAAGAAATGCACATACGCCTAACACGTTTTAAAACACTGGCGTCAACGAACTCCTGAAAAGTTGCCGATACAACGGTACAGGAAACAAATACTCTCTAAGTGCCTGAGTCGTCTGCCTTCTGAAGAGGCTATGCAGGTATTCAAAGAAAATCGCACAGTGAGGAAATTGAAGGTGTCAGCAACTTCCTTAAGAATTCCCCATAAAGGCCCCTCACGAGTGTGTCCTGTCGGTGCGAACAGGAAAGGCAAGTGAGTACTGAGACGCCTAACGACCACAGCCACCCAAAAAGGTTGTTTGCCGATTTGAAAAGAAAAAAAAACGCGAAACAAGCTGATGCACGAATAAGTGAAGAAGGACTATTCCACCGGACTCTAGAGAAAGAAATAGGTTATCGTGATGCATGGGTTCCCATGGGAATGCCATACGAAAGCAGCAAATATTCGGTGCATCACCTGCCCTTTGTTCCTGGCACCTGCAGCCCATAGGCAAATTTTGCAAATAATAAAAATGTTGCAGACTTGAGCCCGAGCAAACATTGACAGTTTCCTACCCTTCTAAGCTTGGGTTTGTCGCCTCATGGAGATTATTTGTAAATCCCAGCAGGCTCCACTGTTGCGAACTTGGTGAAGAAGAACCCCTAGGTAGCGATGGGTCCCGCAGTCCCAGTTTATGCCACCATATGACTTAGCGTTGCACCTCAATGGCCAAAATAAAACCACTTGAATTTATCTAAATTAACAGCCGCACCTGCTACCTCGCAGAACTGTTCAGTCATATTGTTGCGCCCAGTGGTTTATTAAGACCGGGGCGGAAGATAGAAAAACACCTGGGTCCGCTTGCCGAGCACGAGACGCCACCAACCTCGGTCTCCTCATCTTCGGCTTATCCAGCAACGCCGACCACGCAGAATGGGTATCGCCTCATCATGGGCGTCACATTTCCCCGTACGCAGCCGAAGCCCGCTGGGCGAGTTAGAAAGCGCCGCGCGAATGGTAGGGCTTCAGCCGGGCAACGGGAGTGACTTCGGTTCGCGCTGAACGACGGCCGCTTGCCGTCAGACGAGCTATATGCAGTAATTGAGCTCGATAATTTGGTCAATAATGACGTAGGGTCTATCGTAGTGGCACAGCAGCTTCTGAGACAACCCTCGCTTTCTGATAGGCCTCCACAACAAGACCAAATCACCGGGGCTGTAAGTAACGTGACGGCGGTGGGCATCGTAGCGCGCTTTTGACCGATCTTGGGAGGCGAGAACACGAAGGCGAGCAAGGCGCCGGGCTCCTTAGGCGAGACAGAGTGTCTCAGCGATAGAGGGATCTTTATGAAGCTCGTCAGAAAATAGTAGTATGGTGTCCAGGGTGTAGCGTGGGGGGCGAGCATAGAGTAAAAAGAGGGGGCTGTAGCCAGTAGTCTCATGGCGCGCGGTATTGAACGCATACGTGATGAACGGCAGGACGCTATCCCAATTCTTGTGTCTTGAATTAACATACATTGACAGCATGTTAGTGATCGTGCGGTTCGTGCGCTCAGTGAGTCCATTCGTCTGGGGATGGTAAGGCGAGGAATGGCGAAAATGCGATGCGCAGGAACGGAGAAGCTGCTCCACGACGTCGGCGGTGAACTGCCGACCACGGTCACTGATGATAACTTTTGGAGTTCCATGACGGAGAACTATGAATCGTAGCAGAAAAGAGGACACATGATACGCCATAGCCGAGGGTAGAGCTGCCGTTTCACAATACCGGGTAAGGTAATGGACGCAAACCACTATCCAGCGGTTCCCATGATAGGACTTTGGAAACAGGCCCAGCAGATCTATGCCCACTTGCTCAAACGGTGCTGCAGACGGTGTCACAGGGTGAAGCTGACCAGATGCAAGGCTAGTAGGTCGCTTGTATCGTTGACACTGAGTGCAGCTGGCGACGTACCGCTCAGTCGTGGCCCGCATTTTCGGCCAATAGAAGCGTGGCTGTGTACGGTGCAGCGTCCGTGCCGAACCAAGATGTCCAGATGTAGGGTCATCGTGCATGGCCTGCAAGACAGAGGAGTACAGGCTCTTCGGAACTACCAGCAGAAAGCGCTGGCCCGTAGAAGAATAGTTTTTCTTCCACAAAAGACCATCTCGCACACAAAAGTGGCTGACGTTGGAAGGGTCTTCAGCCTCCAGAAGGAGAGACTGTAGGGTCAAGTCTTTCTGCTGTTCCGCTTTGAACGTTGCGACATCAGGAAAAACAGGTGACACTGACGCGACGCAGTGGTCCAAAGTATCGATGTTAGACTCCGACTCAGGAAGGGGCAGCCTCGAAAGACAGTCCGCGTCAGCGTGACGGCGACCACTCTTGTAGACGACTGTGTAGTCGAACTCTTGTAGCCGGAGAGCCCACCGTGCAAGGCGTCCGCACGGGTCACGAAGGTTAACGAGCCTGCAGAGGGCATGATGGTCGGTGACGATGGTGAACGGGCGTCCGTACAGATAGGAACGGAAACGCTGCGTGGCGAAGACGACGGCCAAGCAATCTTGCTCGGTGACTGTATAATTGCGCTCCGGCTTGCTGAGCGAGCGACTCGCATACGCAACAACGTGCTCTTTGTTGTCGCATCGCTGGACGAGAACAGCGCCGAGGCCAGCACCGCTGGCTTTGGTGTGAATCTCTGTGGGAGCGGAGGGATCGAAGTGGCGAAGTACAGGGTGAGACGTAAAAAGGAATTTTAGTTGGAGGAAGGCGGATTCGTACTCAGGTGTCAACTCAAAAGCCACATCTTTCTGAAGTAGACCTGTCAGAGGGTAAGCTACGTCCGCTGATGAATAAAGCGGCGAAAGTAAGAGCATACGCCCAAGAAACTTTGCAGCTTTTTAACAGACTGTGGTGGCTTGAGCGACTCGACAGCTGCAGTCTTGGCTGGATCAGGCCTGACGCCGTCTTTATCAACGAGGTGTCCAAGCTTATCCTTACTTATCCTTTCACAATCCGTGCGTAGTGATTTAAGAAAGAAAAACGATGGCGCTAAAGGAAAATTGGTCGAGCCGGGATTCTAACCGATGCCCATTAGGTCGTGAGCCGAGCGCGCTATACCTCGACTACTCAGGAACGTTCTTTGAACTTTGTGAGAGGGAGGCCTTGTACGCCTCGTAGTAAATATATAATAAACTAAAGAACAGTGTACGTGTCGTTGAAGTGATATGAAAAGAGGCCCCAAGACCTCTGAAGGCACCTTTAAACGCTATCACGTCGCATCCTTGGGTGGAGCGGATGTATGCCCCGAAATATTTTTTCGCATAGTTGTTCACAAGGGATTCTTAATTTGTATTTTCGCTTGTTACCTGAATATTCAATGTTGGAAGCACACGTGATTGCATTTTATGTGCATGGCGATGTATTGTTGAGTGTTAATTTAGTGTTTATCAGTGATGCGGATTTTTAGGGCCGTAAGTAAAGTTCACATTTCGTTCCTCTCGGTCCTCTCACTGCGGTGGAAGTTCGCGGCATTTTCATTCTACGTGTGGCGAAGCGCAAACCTGATGCAGTAAATTTCTCTTTCCTACAGTTTTAGATTTTCTCTGAGTGTAACAGTGGCGTGTAATCTAAAGGAGTTCTTTAATTGCAGAACTGCATCGAAAGCCTCGGAAAATGGCTTAAAGAGCATGGTGATGTCTTTGGGTAAGTGTACGATATTATTTACTTTAAGAAATGGAGCTGATTACCGCGTGGGTAACCGCAATCTCCCATTGTGAATGCACCAAGATAACCGATGGTTGTTAAAGGTAACAGACTGGATTTCATGGGAAGGCAAGCGTAGCAGGACACGGCACGAAGTTTGGTGGGCGGATGATATCAAGAATTTTGAAGGCATAACGTGGCTGCAAATGACACAGGACAGCTTCAGTTGGGGAGATATGGAAGAGATCTTTGTCCCACAGTGGTGGTAGTCAGGCTAGTGATGATTACCGTCAAGGTACGACGAGTAAATAGCGCTAGCTGGTTTCTCAAATGTTTAACAAACTGGAGACGCGACGTATGAATGCAACTTCCACTGAACAGCCACTGATGATGCCCACTGTACCGTAGTAGCGTGTGAATTATTACCAGGACCAATCCGCCGTGGTAGAATAGCCACGGCTACGAGCAGGCAGCTTTGTACTTAACTGTGGAGTTGGTCTTTTCCAGCCAGAGCTACTTCAGGGAGGGCATGCGGCTCATAACATGTGCGCTTAACCATTCGCGGATCACCCGAACCACTCGGGGTGGAGCCGTTGGCAACAGCGGCTAATGGGTTTGGTAACAAGTTCCATTATGGACTCCTTGGAGTCTAGAAGGAGATGCCGATGTCATCTTCCACGCCATATGGGTCACGGCATTGGGGAAACTAATGGCGAAGGGTGGCGTGCACCGTTAGTTCTTGCCCTCTACGAACGGCAGAAGATGGACCACAGGTTGCGGCGGCTTGCACGCTAAGATTCAGGAGGCCATGGCTTGGGCTCATACTGATCCAGCGCTGCTAGCTATAGAGAGCTAAATTATTCTCAACGGTCATCATT
This sequence comes from Amblyomma mixtum, assembly GCF_055824585.1. Taxonomy (NCBI): domain Eukaryota; kingdom Metazoa; phylum Arthropoda; class Arachnida; order Ixodida; family Ixodidae; genus Amblyomma; species Amblyomma mixtum. The sequence continues at coordinate 89,411,760 of NC_143015.1, read as the reverse complement.
ACCCTAATGCACCGCCTTTACCTGAAGGGCTTTGCTTCTAAGCCATGTGTGGGGCTGTTGTAGTATCCGTAGAAGATCTAGCTTTAAGAGGAGTCAGGACTAGAGTATCTGACATCTTCAAGAGATTTTAAACGCTCGCAATGCAAAACGAGCCGCAGAACACGACTCGCAAGCATACCCTTGGAGCTATAAATTGAGGACAAAAGATGCGTATATGACAGCTGCAGAGGAAACAGAATGTGCATCCGAAGCTTGCAAAAAATGACAGATGGTTACAATAGTGGGTAACGGGAAATTTTTGCGCAGCTCTTCGCACGCCACCTGCCACAGCTGGGAGGCGGTGTGTTAAACTGCTCTAGCCACCCTCCAGGATCTTAAGCGTGCCTGCCACCTTCCCGTTGTTAAGCATGAAATGCTTTTAGCTCCCGTTGTCGGCAGTGTGGTGACGTCACACCGAGACCGAGAGCCAACATCCGGGCACTGAATTCCACTCATCCGGGCACTGAAACGAGAGCATCCGGGCACCGTACGAGATTTAATGAGACTCTCTAAGAGAGAGGACCGCTTAGAGAAAGAGGGGAGCTCCAGGGCGAGAAGGGCTTTGGGCGGAAAAACTGCTTCCGCGCCGTCCCCAAGGATGGCGCTGCGGTCCTACACTCACCCATTAAAAGACCGGCCGCTGGGCCTTCTGCTCATGACGTTTCCCCCTTTGGCAGGCAGATGTATACACGCTCGCGGAGTATTCGAACGCGCTGCATATACATTCTTGTCAGGCTTGCGTCTAGTCGTGTCCGCGTACGCTTCTGCATCGTCCTGCATTTCAATGCCGCCACCGTCACAGCTGCGTAAGCCGTGCAATGGAGCCCGACAGAAACCGGATACAGCTGACGAGGCAGGGCGGAAGAGATTCCCCAGACACTCACAGGAAACGACTGTGTCCACATGGACCAGTGCACAGTAAGCGTGGTGTGGTGTGTTGAACACTAGGCCCATTTCAAGATTTCGACTAGTACCATCTGCAATTCATTCCTCCGCTTTCGCTGTGGCAGGTGCGTTTCGCTCTGCCACTGGCTGCCGCAGTTGTCAGGTGGAATGCTACGCTGTCTATGTCGACGACAACAGCGGCGACTGCGACTACGAACGGGCGCCTAAGAACTGCGCTCTAAAAATTCATACGGACATCTAATTAGCTTGAACGCGATAGCATTAGGCACTTTCGTTTTCATGGCATCACTTCCGTTCAGCCAATGCTATCCGCTCTGATGACGTCATTTACTTCGCGCCAAATACAATTGCCTGCTTTGGTAACATCATTTACCCCACCGAATGGATTGATTTTATTGCCTACGACACATGTTTTTCCCGATGGGGATATATGCCTCTCATTTCAACATCTTGTCGCTGCTACGCATCCCTCGCTGCGACTTGCGGCTTACGCAGCATAGCTTAAATATTGAGTAATCGTGCACACCGAGTCTTCTTATGCTGTTGAATTCCTACGCTGGGGAGAATAGGGCATATGATGGAGACGAAGGACGGACGACGACGTGAAATAGAAAGATCTAGGCTAATACATTCGGCGCTGTAATAAAAAGAAAAACAAAACGTAATTTCAGTATATTCAGGTTCTTCACTCAGAAGAAGATCATAATTCTCGACTTTGCTGGCTGAATACACTGTCAAACTGCCAAAAAGCTGTCAAAAAGCTCCTGAGCTTAAATCAGAGAATTGCGATTTCATACGGTCCTCGCAAAAGCGAGTAATGAACAAGGCTTTACCGTTGGCAACGTGAGCCTTTGTGAAAAGCCGTTCCGAGGTTCACTTTGGTTTGTTAAGCATACAGAACTCATTCACCAATTTGCGCACCACCTGGCCTTTCAGGATAAACTTAGAATTTACAACAATGTAAAATCGAGAGCATTCCGCTAAACGTACTCGACGTGCTGCGGTGCCGCGGGTTTTTGTTTCTCCTGCCGACAGTGGCAAGGAAGCCTAAGGGGCCACACGTCCTCTCGGGAGGTCCACAGGTGGCAGCACCTACCATTGCAAGGGCAATGGCGCTAGGCTTAACCGGCGCATCATTGCACCACGAGTGTGCATGAGGACTTCCTGCGATATATGACTGTAGAGAATGACCAATTCCGCATATATGGGCATTAAACAATTGACGCTAGGGCGTCATACCCTTAAGGCGGGGCTTCAGTGCCGTCTCCTGTTTTCTTTTTACCGCTTTTTGCACCTTGCAACTTACAATGCTTTTCCGCTGCTATCTTGGTACTGCGTCCGTCAATGTCGACACCTGCTTCCGTCGCTGTACATGACATACAATGCAGCATTTTTATTTTTGTTTTATTTTACTTAAATCTGACTTAGTTTCTACCTGGGAGACACGCCTTTTGTGGTCACTAAAGATCTGGGCATGATCAACGAGATTTTCGTCAAGGGCATCAATTTTCATGACCGCGGAGTGAGTATGACGTTTACTCTTTTCCACGCCTGTTCCTTATGGCACTGCATGTGTTTACCTCCCTCATACTGCACAGTCTGAACATGTTTTAATTTTCTCGCTTCCCCGCTCCAAAGTATCGATTTGGTTAATGACTCCCTGAACTCTACTTGTTGGAACGAGCCCACGAGTATTGAACAAAGGCTTGCGCGTGCGATGTTTATTTGCTTTGCGAATGTCACGCGTTTGAAATGACATTCTTACCTCGGACCAAGTTTTTTCTCCTCACAATACAAGCTTCAGGAAACTTTCGTTATTTTCTTGCAGAGCATACGCTGAACATCTACGAGATAGACGACCTGTTCGCGAGGTACATCGTCTTTTCCAAGGGTACACTTTGGAAGGATTGTCGGAACTGCATGGCACAGTTCTTCACCACGTCGAAGCTAAAAGCGGTGAGCCAATGTGTTTTTTTTCCAGAATTTTTTTCATGAAGCATTCCTTATCTTAGCAAACCAGTTCGTTACCATAAGGCACCTAAAAGATGATTGCGGCTTATTAACTGCCGATATCATTAGCAGCAAGGTAAAGTTTGTCGGAAGGCAGCAGCTCGCTTTGTACAATTCCAGTTGGCTTTTACTTTACTGGCCACCTCTTCACTTTCGCGACAAATTTTCTTATTGTAACATCCTGTCAGCCTTCCTGCCCCCAGTGGCTGCGTTGTCTTTCCTTAGATTCTGCTTTTTCCCCGTCGTACCCTAGGTGACCTGCGGTCTTCATATCATCTCGTTAGTTTCCTATGCCTCCTTTTCGTTTTGCTAGTATGTCAAAACTGTTAGTTGACTCCCTAATGAACGCTATTCTGTTTGAATTGTTACGCTACTCATAATAGACATCTATGCCATGGTCCTCTGGCTCCAATGCCTGTGATTTATTTTGTTTTTTAAATGACAACATAACACACGCGTTGTGCGGAAAATCCGGTGTAGTCACCGGTGGCGCTGGGAGCGAAAACTCCGGATTGGCCGAAAAGGGCTATTTCGCACGTGGAGCGGCGGATTTGAAAAATGATTGAAACCTTAGAAAACAGGTTATTGGAAGGCAGAAACTTGCCTCAAACGTCTTCCGAACACGTGAGTGTCTAAAGTAATTGGTTTGTGCTCAAAAGGAAACTGGGGTAATAAGTGGGGTAATCATGGAACCCCTTCCTTCGGGGTGCGAGTCACACACTACCGCTAGGTGACGCAGTCAAGTTCGTAAGGCTTGGTTAAAGCGGGTCTTTATTTGAATGCCGTGTGCTCTTTGACATAATGGTGGTGACTTTGAAAAAGGAAACACTTTTCGTGTACCCGGGCGGAAAGAGGAACGCTGACGGAGCCCTTTAGTGTTGTCACGTCATGCCATTAAAGGTGGAGCTTGAGTGTCCCAACAATTGTTTTCGTTAGCGTCAGAGTTTCAGCCGCATAGGCCAGTACTAACAAGGTGCCAGAGTCGCCTATACTTTTTTTAGAAGGATATCCGCAGCCGTGCCTGATCATTTGAGACCACCTGCTGGACACTTTCGGAACTCTGCCCCTTGCCCTGGTAATTTATTTCCCAAAGCCCGTATCCGCGCTAGTACTTTCCTTATAAAATCGAAAACACCTCTACATATTGTAACCTTGTTCTCTAATAAGACTCTTGAGTACGATTCTAAAGCTCTTACTATTTACAATAAAGTATGTTCAATTGCCTTCGACCCATTTATGTCCTCGTTCGTGAACTTCATTTCATCCTCAATTGTCAGAATTATTTAAAAGATAAGCCATCACAATCATCAGCCTAGCCATGTTTGCTGCAATAAAAAAGCCTCTACCATACCCTTTGAATAAACCATGTGCTTTTTTTTAAAAACTCCCTATCGTATGTGCCCACTCGCATTTCTACCGCTCCCTGCTATGCGTGTCTTTTACTAGAATCCACTCTATTACCCAAACAGTCTTCCCGTTATCTTCACTTCGCATTTCGTGCCCTTCTGATGACTGTTTCATTCATTTGATTAAAACTAGGATATCATTAGCTCGCGTTCGTTCCCTGACTCGTTATAGTCTGTTACCGACGCTTATTTAGAACCCCCATTACCTTTTCATTGTTACTTGCGTTGCGATCGGCCGCAAAATAATGGGAAGTCATATCGATGGCCTCTAAGTTTTTACCTCTATACTAATTTTTTTCCGGTTATCATTCAGACACTGTGTTCTTCCCGATGATTGGCGAATAGTACAAGTATTCCCGGTTTCAAGAAAAGGGACTTTCTTAACGGTAGTAACTTTAACACGATTTCGCTAAGCTCCCGTACGTGAGAACTAAGAAAACATAAGTTATCCAACTTCATAATTGCATTTGTACGAAAAAAAAACTTTTTTTCGTATTTCTAGAATAAATTGCAGAAGGCTCCTTCCACTGCCACACAACTAGTAACCACCATTTACAAACTGGCATCGTCGCTTGATAAGGCCGAGCAAATAGACACAATCTTTCTTCTAAGACATTTGGTTCCTTGTCCCATAGCAAACTACTCTTAATTCTCGAGTACACTGATATGCCCCTGCAGACTGAAATGAATTTGAGCCCAGCTTTCTAACAGAAAGCAGCTTGTCCACGTTAAAGGGTGCTCATCTGGAATGATACCTGTTGGCCCTGGGACCCTTCAGGGCAGAGCTCTTGGTCCTGTTTATTTTTAACATACATGAATGACATCGTTGCCTCAGATGACGTTGCATCCGTCAGTATAAGGTGCTTCATCCATGACTGTGTTCTATTCACAACTATTCGTTGTACAGCGGACAAAATTTCTTTTAACTGTTACTAATGCTGTGAACCAGTGGTATCACCTTAGATGAATGAAATTAAACTAAGGAAAATTCGTCCTTCTTCGGGTAACTACCAATGAAACTCTGTTTCAGCTTTAGTACAAAAAGAATGCATGACTTATAGTCCACTCATTTAATTCGGTCGCTGCCCTGTCAGTAGCGGCGAACGCGTCATCACCGCAGACACCTTTGGAGCAACACTTATGAAGCCGCTGGAATGCGCAGATTTTCCTAATGAGTCTGGTTAAGTTAAGGTGACTGGTGATGGTGACACCTAGGCATTTATGTTTATCGACGTGGACTATTTGTTGTTTGTTTTTTATCGGGTTTAACGTCCCAAAGCGACCCAGGTTGTAAGGGACGCCGTAGTGAAGGGCTCCGGAAATTTGACCACCTGGGGTTCTTTAATATCAATGCACGTTAAAGAACCCCAGGTGGTCGAAATTTCCGGAGCCCTCCTCTACGGCATCCCTAATAGCCTTAGTTGCTTTGTGACATTAAACCCCATAAAAAAAATAGTCCACGTCGATAAACATAAATGCCTAGGTGTCACCATCACAAGTCACCTTAACTTAACTAGACTCATTAGGAAAATCTGCGCATTCCAGCGGCTTCATAAGTGTTGCGCCAAAGTTGTTTGCGGTGATGACGCGTTCGCCGCTACTGGCGGAGCAGTGACCGAATTAAATCAGTCGCATGTGATGAAGCACCCAGTGCGGATCCAACGAAGCCGACAAGCAGCTATATAAGCGTGTCTCAAAGGAGCAGCACAATACATCCGGTTAGTTCTTAAAACCAAATGAGTGAGGCTGACGCAGCTGCTAACACAAAGCGAGAAGAGCTGCACTGAAAGGGGTAAACGCATTATCTAAGGGGTAAACGTATAGGTAAGTTTTTTCAGTGCATTTTTGTGCATCTTATCCGGGGGTGCTTTCTGGTGCGATCTGAAAAAAATTAGCGGGACACTTACGCTCCGTCTTAAGGGAATCGCGCGATAGTGATCTAATTACAGACATACTAATTAGAATGCACTCGTAATATGCCGATTTACTTGAAAGCCCCCACGACATGCACATAAAATCTCGTTATTTCTCGAGCGCTGCAACCATGCCTAGCGGTTTTGGCTGTCGAAAATGATGATGGTGTGTCATATGACATGCTACTGCTATTCAGTTTACATAGCATGTGGAAACGCTGAATGGCCGTTCGGAATGCCGATGTTCATGTAAGAGATATTCTTCAATATTTTGGTGGTTCTGTTCGTCAAATCGTCGAGGTTTCAAAAACCCAGGCTTGTGTAGAGTGGACAAGCGCAGAGGAGAAAGCGACCAACTTAAATCGTTCGCAATGACACCAATTGTTTGTAGCCTGGCTCACCCTTTCAATTAATCAAGTTTGTACTGTCTTCCGTAAAATGAAGGCAGTGAAGAAAAGTGCCTTACGTGGCCTAGCCGGTCGCGTTTCTGGCTCGCAAACGAAGGGTCGTTGGTTATAATGCCACCTCAAATTCTTGAAAAATGTTCTTCAAGCCAAATGAATTACTTCGTAATTCTAAATAATCTGCGACATTACCTGCCATGTTTTAATCACTTTCATTCCACGCGTGACGTCATGTTTCAGGTTAGTGTTGTGGGTTATTTCAAATTCCCGCATGAGATCATGCGGTTGTGCCATCATGAACCAAATTTGGATGTTCGCGTTCCTACGCCACCGACATCGGCTTTTCTACGACACGAGCTCCTTAACATTAACTCGTTCATAACGAGCAAGAGGGCGGAGAGCACAAACCAGCTACGCCATTGTTTGTATATGACCCGATGGCTTTACAGCATCAAGGGCGCTATGCTAAAAGGCCCGAGTTTGCTGAAACTCGGAATCTCCCCGAGCTCTGGCGACGCCCTCAGATGAGTGAACTAATGGTAGGAAGACAAAATCCCACCCTCGTCACGCCTCCAACTTCATTGGGTTATCTGGAGATATTCCGTGCTTTATCATCACATCGGCGCCACCTCATGGGCTTCATGGGCGGTCTACAAAGAACGGGTCACGTGAGCCAACCGCCGGTGCACTTTTCATTTGTGTGTCGCTCCACCAAGTGCATTGCCTGTGCAGTTAGACAAACGAGGTTTGTTGAATTTTATAATGCACTAGTACACCTTTGTAAGCATTTCATACACTGCAAACCGAAAAACACCCGGATAGGAGTAAATGGCTCATCGCGTAGCGCACTCCCGGAAAGGGGTTTTTATACTCCTCAGAATAGGAGTATATCGTCTACTCCTCTGCTTGAAGGGATACTTTCGGAGTGCTAGAAGGAGTAAAGTGTTACCGCTCTGCAGACGGGAGTTTATTTAGGAGTAAAGTTGTGATCACAAAGGAGTTAGCATGGCAATTAATAGAAGTATTATATTGTCACGTTGTAGTGACGGCAGTCCAGCGGTCAGGAAGACACCAGGCAGTCTTGGAAACGAAGCTCTTTATTTGGGGCTGACTTGCGCCCGCATAATAACTAAATCACTCGGCGGCGGCGTAAGCAACAAACGTGCTCGTCGGTCGTCGAACTACGAATGTCCGCCGCTCGCGGCATCGCTCAATTTAAAGGCGGCAAGGAAACTTCCAGATAACAGGACAAGATCATCTACAGTAATCTAGAAAAACCTAGATGCAGCCCTTCATGGCTGCGATCAATCGAGATTAGTCTGGTCGCTTCTCGCGCCACGAACAAAAGTGATAACAACCCTTTCCTGCAGCCTTGAGCGTGAACGAACAAACACTACAATGATACGTGGCATTACCCCCCTTCCAAAGAAGCATCGTCTCGATGCTTTAAAATGAAAATAAACACGGAGAATGAAACTTCGAGTCCTTCAGCGTTCATAATATGGCTTCAGGCGTACGACATGTACGACTTCCGGGCGTGGGCGGCGTCGCTGAGATGCTGTCGTGCCGTCGGGGATGACTTCATAGTCGAGGTCACCGATGCGACGGAGAACCCTGTACGGGCCAAAGTAGCGTCGCAGCAACTTTTCGCTCAATCCGCGGCGGCGAACTGGCGTCCATATCCAAACCCGATCACCTGGCTTGTAATGCGTGTCTCGTCGGCGCAGATTGTAGCGTCGGGCGTCGGTGTGCTGCTGGTCTTGAATGCGAAGCCGTGCAAGTCTTCGGGCTTCCTCGGCGCGATGAAGGTAGGCGGCGACGTCGAGGTTGTCTTCGTCGGAAACGTGCGGGAGCATTGCGTCGAGTGTTGTTGTGGGCTTCCTGCCGTATACAAGCTGGAATGGAGTAAACCTGGTTGTCTCCTGGGTGGCAGTATTATAGGCGAAGATCACGTAGGGCAGAATAGAGTCCCACGTCTTGTGTTCGGCGTCGATGAACATGGAGAGCATGTCTGCGATGGTCTTGTTCAGACGCTCTGTGAGTCCGTTGGTTTGCGGATGATAGGCAGTTGTCCTCCGATGACTTGTCTGGCTGTACTTTAAAATGGCTTGCGTCAGTTCCGCTGTAAATGCTGTTCCTCTGTCTGTGATGAGTACTTCGGGTGCGCCGTGTCGGAGGAGAATTTGTTCGACAAAAAATTTTGCAACTTCTGTTGCGGTACCACTAGGCAACGCTTTTGCTTCGGCGTATCGGGTCATGTAGTCGGTGGCCACGATGATCCACTTGTTACCTGATGATGAAGTAGGAAAGGGGCCGAGTAGGTCCATCCCGATATGCTGAAAGGGCTTAGTTGGCGGTGGTATGGGGTTCAGGAGTCCGGCTGGTCTAGTCGGAGGCGTTTTGCGTCGTTGACACTCACGGCACGTTTTCACGTAATGCGAAACGTCGGTAGCTAGCCGCGGCCAATAGTACTTCTCCTGGATGCGGTGCAACGTGCGAGCAATCCCGAGATGCCCTGCAGTCGGCTCATCATGACATGCCTGCATAATTTCTTGCCTTAGATTTTTGGGCACGACAAGAAGATGCACTGTCCTGTTGGGCGCGAAGTTCTTCTTCAGAAGGACATTATTGTGAAGGACGAAGGACGACAGTTGGCGCTTGAACCCTCGGGGAGGCGATGCGGTCTTGCCTTGCAGATAATCAACCAGGCTTTGCAACTCAGGATCCGAGCGCTGCTGCTGCGCGAAACTGCTCGCGCTTACCGGACCTAAGAAAGCGTCGTCGTCTTCCTCTTCCGGTGCTGCGTCGACGGGGGCTCGCGACAAGCAGTCTGCGTCGGAATGCTTGCGGCCAGATTTGTAGACTACAGTTATGTCGAATTCTTGAAGGCGCAGGCCCCAACGAGCAAGGCGGCCGGAGGGATCTTTCAAATTGGCTAGCCAGCACAGAGCATGGTGATCGCTCACAACCTTGAATGGTCGTCCGTACAGGTAGGGGCGAAATTTCGACGTGGCCCAAATAATGGCGAGACATTCTTTCTCGGTGGTCGAGTAGTTGGCCTCGGCTTTCGACAGTGAACGGCTAGCGTACGCGATAACCTTCTCCTGTCTGCCATTTTTCTGATCGAGGACCGCTCCTAAGCCCACACTGCTTGCATCGGTATGAACTTCGGTTTCGGCGTTTTCATCAAAGTGCCCGAGCACAGGAGGGGACTGTAAGCGGCACTTCAGTTCGTTGAAAGCTTCCTCTTGCGGCCCTTCCCATTTAAAAGGCACGTCAGCCTTGGTAAGTTGGGTCAAAGGTTCAGCGATGCGCGAAAAGTTCTTGACGAATCGCCGGTAATAAGCGCATAATCCAAGGAATCTGCGTATAGCCTTCATGTCATTAGGCTGTGGAAACTCTGCGATCGCAGCCGTCTTCTTCGGGTCTGGGCGAACTCCATCCTTGCTTACGACGTGACCAAGGAACAGCAGCTCCTCGTAAGCGAAGTGGCACTTCTCTCGTTTCAGTGTCAGGCCTGAAGACTTGATCGTTTCCAGCACTATCCGAAGCCTTCTGAGGTGGTCTTCAAAGCTTGAGGAGAAGACAACAACGTCATCTAAGTAGACTAGGCAAATCTGCCATTTCAAGCCTGCGAGCACTGTATCCATTACTCGCTGGAACGTCGCTGGGGCAGAGCAGAGGCCGAATGGCATCACCTTGAACTCGAAGAGCAGCAGCGGCAGCGAACAGTTCAGCAGCTATAAGCACCTTTCTGCGTTTGCAGGTCTCCTCCCCTGGATTGCGTAGTCACGACCACTTGCCACTGATATCAGCATATCTGCCGTTAACAAGAGGGGCGGTGACCTTCCGTCATTTCCTGGAGATAGTGCGACAGTGTTTCCGCTGGTCGGCGCTGACATCACTCCGGACTGCTTAAAAGGACCTGGATCCGAAAGCCGGTCATCACTGCAGCAGCGGCAGCGAACAGTTCAGCAGCTATAAGCACCTTTCTGCGTTTGCAGGTCTCCTCCCCTGGATTGCGTAGTCACGACCACTTGCCACTGATATCAGCATATCTGCCGTTAACAAGAGGGGCGGTGACCTTCCGTCATTTCCTGGAGATAGTGCGACAGTGTTTCCGCTGGTCGGCGCTGACATCACTCCGGACTGCTTAAAAGGACCTGGATCCGAAAGCCGGTCATCACAGCAGCAGCGGCAGCGAACAGTTCAGCAGCTATAAGCACCTTTCTGCGTTTGCAGGTTAGTTCTTGGGACAGACGATCTTTGTTTCATCTGATGTAGTCTCTGTCGCTGCTGCTGGAATCACTGTGTATTTGTTTTTTATTACTGATTTATTATTTTGTTTGATCATTGAACATGCCAAACTGCGCCGAACTGTCCAAAAGGATAGATGAGTTACAATCAAAACTTGAAGTTGACATTGATGGTCTTGCGGATAAGATTTTTGACAAAGTAGTATTGAAGTTTCAATCCTCAGGAATAGATATTTTAAAAGTCAAAAGCCAGATCGACAGCCTCGAGTCCAGTGTGGCAACCCTAACACAGCAAGTAGAGGAGCTGCGCAACGAGAATGCCCTCCTTGCAGCTGACAACGAAGAGTTGAAGTCTAAAAACAGTTCGCTAACTAGCAAGATTGCAGGTCTTGGGCAGTATTCAAGAATGAACAACGTTGAAGTTAAAGGCGTTCCTTGCACACAAGGTGAAGATTGTGCAACTATCATACAAACCATTGGCGAAAAAATTGGATGCCCTGTGACTCCCGCTGACCTCGATGTGGCTCATCGTGTTCCAACAAAAATCAGAGATCAGAAGAACATTGTGGCCCGCTTTTTCTCGAGAACCAAAAAAGCAGATTTTGTGAGCAAAGCGCGGAAAGCTCGTCTCACGTTGTTCAACATTGATGTCAGGGCCTCCGAGGACAGTCCCTTTTTTGTAAATGATCACCTGACTGCGGAAAACAAGGCATTGTTCTCTAAGGCTTTGTCGCTGAAGAAAGAGAAAAAGTGGAAGTTCCTCTGGACGGACAACTGCATGATTAAGGCAAGGGAAACGACAGACAGTACGGTGTACCGCATCACCAACGAGTCCGATCTGTCAAAAATTGTCTAAAACATTGGGCCAGTAAGCCTTGGCTACCATTGTCCCCCCATGTCGTCCTATTTTTCATCCACTGAACTGAAGAAATTCTTATCGGATGCCACTCGTTCTGCAATACATCTAAATGCAAGAAGTATTAGGAAAAACTATGATGCTATTTACGACGCACTTTCTATGCTCCCTAACCCATTTTCAATTATTGGAATTTCAGAGACTTGGTTAAGCGAGCATGATAAAAATTTGTTCTCGTTTCCTTCATACGTCTCAGAATTCTCCCACAGACAATTCTCTAAGCATGGTGGTGCTGCTTTATATATATCCCATCAATTCACTTATAAGCGAAGAAATGACTTAGAATTGAACATACCTCACTGTGAATCTGTTTGGGTCGAATTTGATTCACTATTCCTAGACATCGATAATAGAAAATTAATCTTTGCCTGCATCTACCGGTCACCGTCGTCACCAGTTTCCGATTTCTGTACCGCTCTCCAAGAGAAATTACGTATTCTCTCATCTGAAAATGCAAATGCCGTAATAGTAGGAGACATAAGCATCAATCTCCTTGATGATTCTGCTCCTGATAGCATAAACTACAGCAGCTCATTCCATAGCTTTGGTTTTGAGTGCATCATCACGGTTCCAACTCGATGCTCCACTTCTGGTAGTAATACACTCATTGATCATGCTTTGACAAATTTATTATCCCTTCCAGAAGCTGGCGTGCTTGAAATAGACATCACAGATCATTTCCCTATATTCATGCGCTTTCCCAGTACAACTACAAACGATAGCAGAACGATATACAGTAAGATTGTCTTGGATAAAGAAAATTACTTGACTGCAGCGGCTGAAGCTGACTGGCAGTCGATTATGTCATTGCAGGATCCTCAACAAGCCTATTCACAGTTTTTATCTCTTCTGACCTCATTACTTGATTCCCACTCGGAAATAAGAAAGTGTAAAAAAAAACTAGCTTCGCCACAGAACCCTTGGCTCACAGAGAGCCTTCTTAAAGCAATGCGCAAAAAAGAAAATCTGTATAAAAAAACAAAAAGGCAGCCCTTCAACCTTAAACTTTTTGCTCGGTATAAGAAATATAAGAATACCTTGTCTGCTTTATTAAAAACAGCTAAAAGAAATTATTATGAACAAAGATTTCTCGAGTGTGGCAACAATATGCAGAAAAAATGGGACATAGTCAACTCATTTTTAGGAAGAAACGATAAGCGCAAAGAAATACCTTTGATCCAGCATAACGGTATCGAATACAGTAACCCCAAAAAAATTGCAACTGCTTTTAACTGCTTCTTTAACGAGAGCAGCAAGTCTCTTAAGGAAGCTCTCCAACCCCCTGTGTGTAGTCGCCTCCCACACTCTTTTTTTCTCTTTCCTACCACACCACAGGAAATAAATGACATAATCCGTAATTTGAAAATAACTAGTCCTGGCCTTGATAACATACATCCTGTTCATATAAAAATGATTGCGCATATAATTAGTGGCGTCCTATCACATATTGTGAACCTGATGTTTAAATCTGGCATTTTTCCACATGAACTGAAGCGCGGAAAGATTATTCCGGTCTTTAAGAAGGGTGATAATTCTTTAATGACAAATTATCGTCCAATTTGCATACTTCCGTGTCTGAACAAAGTAATTGAAAAGCTAATCGCGAATCGTCTCGTTAAATATTTGGATAAATTTAATATATTATCGCCATATCAGTTTGGTTTTCGTTCTGGGTATTCTACTGAACTTGCTCTTATAACTATTACAGACAAATTAAGAATTGCCATAGATGAAGGGAAATTTGCAGGAGCCGTCTTTGTAGACTTGTCAAAAGCTTTTGACACCATCAATCATCCAATTTTGTTCACTAGGCTAGAAGAAATTGGTATCGCCGGCCCCCCGTTATTACTGCTACAAAATTACTTGCAAAATAGATCACAAACCGTCACTATTTCAGGTGTCTACTCTGATGTTGTGTTTACAAACTCAGGTGTGCCACAAGGTTCTATTCTGGGTCCCCTCTTGTTTTTGATTTATATTAACACATTACCAAAGTGCCTCGCTTCCTCCAATTGCCTATTATACGCTGACGACACCACAATTTATACCTCAGATTCAAGCGTTACAAATCTCATATCAAAACTTAATCATGACCTGAACAATCTTCTATCTTGGTGCAATCAACACAGTTTGACCATCAATTCTAGCAAAACGAAGTTCGTTGTTTTCAGCTCGCATCAACGGCAGTCACTTTCCATTCCTCCTGTCTCAATCGGTCAGTATCTAATAGAAGCTAGCGATTTCGCCTTATTTCTGGGTGTGCATTTGGACAGCAATCTAAAGTTTCACAAACACATAATCAGTATAAAGAAAAAAATGGCATACGGTTTGAGAATCCTTATTAAAGCTCGTTCGTATTTTTCTAACAGTACATTAATATCATTATATTATGCATTTATACATCCACACATCAGTTACTGTATAGTATGTTGGGGAACCACGTATGCTACTCATCTAAGATCATTGCAGATAATTCAAAATCAAGCCATTCGTATACTTACCTACAGTTCTTATTACACTGATGCAGCCTTCATTCTTCAGGATCATAACATCCTCTCCGTATCACAGCTTGTTAGATATTCTCTTGGCATTCTCATGTACAAACTTGTCAACAATCTAATCGCTCTTCCTCTCATACCACAGTGTTATCTTGTAAACGCCAACATAACTCGGTTCGCACTCAATAACAATATTGTTCTACCTAAAGTACGCACCAATTACGGGAAACAGGCAATTCATTTCTCATCAGTTGCTGTTTGGAACACTATACCGATAGAACTAAAAAATGCTCCTTCAATTTTCAACTTTAAAGCACACTTTAAAAGATCAATACTTAGCAATGAGCCCTAATTCTGATTAATTTGTTTTCATTTCTTCCTACATGCATTTTGCACTGCTTCATGATCTTCATTATAATTCAGTACGACATCAGCTTGCTTAGTTATGTACAACTTTATATGTTTCGGTGGTCCTTTTTAATAGCTTTTATTTCTCTCCCATGTGTCTGCTTTAATTGTATCTCATACGTGTATATTCTGTTTTGTTTATTTATCTGATCTGTCGTATGCTGTTAAATGTTTTACTAGATGTATTTAATCAGGAGGTCCCATTACAGTCTCTGACTTCGGGACCTCCTTCTGCATAATAAGCTGTACTCTAAAAATGTATCAAGAAATAAAGACTGATTCTGATTCTGATTCTGAAGAGTCCGTCTGGCGTGATGAACGCAGTCTTCTCGCGATCTCTTTCGTCGACTTCAATTTGCCAGTAGCCGCTCTTCAGGTCCATCGATGAGAAGTACTTAGCGTTGCACAGCCGGTCCAGTGTATCGTCGATGCGGGGGAGGGGGTAGACATCCTTCTTCGTAATGTTGTTCAGGCGGCGGTAATCGACGCAAAAGCGAAGGGTGCCGTCTTTCTTTTTCACTAGGACGACCGGTGCTACCCAGCACCTCCACCAGATGTCACGTTGTAGTGACGGCAGTCCAGCGGTCAGGAAGACACCAGCCAGTCTTGGAAACGAAGCTCTTTATTTGGGGCTGACTTGCGCCCGCATAATAACTAAATCACTCGGCGGCGGCGTAAGCAACAAACGTGCTCGTCGGTCGTCGAACTACGAATGTCCGCCGCTCGCGGCATCGCTCAATTTAAAGGCGGCAAGGAAACTTCCAGATAACAGGACAAGATCATCTACAGTAATCTAGAAAAACCTAGATGCAGCCCTTCATGGCTGCGATCAATCGAGATTAGTCTGGTCGCTTCTCGCGCCACGAACAAAAGTGATAACAACCCTTTCCTGCAGCCTTGAGCGTGAACGAACAAACACTACAATGATACGTGGCAATATACTCCTTTGCAGCTACTTTTATAGTACATTTCAGGAGTACGTGCCTGTTCCTTTTAAGTAGTTTTGACAGGAAATTTTTGGAGAAATTTTTCTTACTATAGGGTTACATTTATGATTCCCAGATGAGTATATTACTTCACTTGATGCCGAAGCCGATTTGAAATAAAGTATTCGTATGGAAGGCTCATTTTAGACCTTGATATTCCAGGATAAATGCGTCGATGAACTTACAGTGATTTATTTCAAACAATATTTTATTGGGTACAAAACATTTGAGACATATGTTCGGCAGCTTGCTTTCGACGGTTACAGAGAACCAACGTCTTGGCCCCTGTAGAAAAGAAGAGTGCCTTAACCCACGCTGTCTTTGGGTACATAATTTAAATACCCAAAGGAATGAAAATAGAGATGCCACACTTGAAAGCAAGGAGGGAACCTTGAAATGCTTCGCTGTCAACATACAGGCTCCTTCTGAAAGAAAGATTAGAAAAACAAATGCATCAGTGGAATTGCACCTCTAAGCTTGAAGTATGACGTGCTTCAAGTGTAGAAGTCAACGTCCCAAAGCCGTTCAGAGTGCACTTTTCAATAAAGTAGGTATTATTGAAGTTTAAACGTTTTTCATGACAAAAGATTAGCTAGCAGAACATAGTAGGTAATCAACTAGCTAATACATACCTGTACCCTGTCGGATGACAGCGGCTAAACGCGGTTTTCAGGGAATCACAAATTCCAGAGAGCCGCTTTCGTAAACGTTAAGGCAATACGGCGAATGGGAAGCAGCATCGATAGGGAACATTTTTTCCGCAAAGCATAAAACTGAAAAAAATAAAATGGTCTTACTGAGGCACTTGCGCATTCGCGCTGCCTTTGGCTGCGTTCCTGCACCGAAAGAGGCCTCGAGATATAATTTTTTTTTACTTGTCAGAGGTTCCTCATGCTTTTCAGGCACCATATCAGAACCAATTACTGAAATCAAAACATGCAAACAAAAGACAGCGCTTTGCATACACGCAGCGGAAGCTTACATGCAATTTCCTTGATGGAAGAGCCCGCAGCTACGCATTTTCAGGACGTCCTCATTCTGTGTATAGGCCAAAGGCAGGACAAGGGTGACTGACATAGCAGGCATTGTTAGGAATAGAAAGCTACCACCAGACCCACCCTCCCGCCGCCACCTGTCTTCTGTTAAGCTTTGCCCTCACATTCGTGGCCAGGGTTCAAAAGAAAACATTCTACACAGGTCTATGGCTGGGAAAGGAATATACTTTCGGGAAAGAACGCCAACCAGAAAAAAAAAAAACATGTTTGGGAATCTTCTTGGTTCTTTCAGCAGGTGTGACTGCGAGTGAGTCACAGCTTGCCTTTTTTAAGCCTTCGGTTAGTCATCCGCCGGGTCACTGATCGTAGACAGTTGATGCAAGGATAGTTCCCTCCAAGTCAGTCTTGTCAACCCGCGCTTCCTTCCTTGTTCATTTGTTTGGCATCCGCTTTGTGCTGCTTCAGTTTTTCTGGGAAATGCTTGCTTTCGCCAATGTACTACGTCCAGCACGAGCAGGGGATCTCGTACACTGGCGTATGCTTTATTCTTTTTCTTTCGCTGCCTTCCTGGGATCAGCAGTCTGAACCGGAACGCTTGCCTCCACGAGTTTCACATAATGGAATGTGTTCGGAAACTGCACGCGAAGTGGAAACTTCTTTTAACATTTTTCAAATGCGAAGAGCTTACAAGATACCACATTTTGGAACTAGACGCCTAACCATCCAGAAAAGGCAGCGTTCAGTATGGTTGAAACCTCATGTCCGCTGCCGAAAATCGCTGCAACGTTAAGATGCCACCAACTCGGAAAATGTAACAGTTTAGCTAATCTCCGTGAGCGCTAAGGCGTCGCCATGTCCTGTGCTATGACTGAAAAGAATAAAATCGCTTGCATTGTTTGCATAACAAGGCCCTCTTAAAACACAGGAAAGGAAGCAACCGATTAGGGCACGGTTCTCAGCACTGTTCGTAATAACGTGACAAAAATTCACAGACCCCAAGGCTGTGCATTTTCACCTGTCATTGCCTGTACAGCTTTTCCATATTCATGGGGCGTGAACGCATGAAGAAAATTTGGTCCCTAGAAGAACTGACCGTACTTCCAGCTGTACATGTTAGCGTAACAGCCACGACTGCAGTGCCACACTTTTTTTCAGCCGCATGCAACAACAAATTTCTCAGATACTTACTTCATGCCTGCTGTGTGAGTTGGCTCCACCGGACCACAATGAAGCCTTTGCTGTTTTGCTGTTCTCGTTAAGCCTTTCATCTCGGCGCACCCGTGGTTCACAGCAAGTCTACGCACACTGAAAAGGGAGTGGCGTTAAGTGCATGCGCGTCTATGGCATCAAAGGAGAGTTTAATACTGCTTACCAGAACACACGACGATGATAATCCGGTCTTTAGTATTCTTGCAATACAGCGAAAGAACGAGGGGCCGACGATGTCGAGAAAACCGGTGCGTCACACACACATCGCCATGTCGGCGCGGCGAAACGGCAGCAGCCAACACTTGTATGCTGCGTAGACAATGAATGACTAGCCGCTGCTTCTGCACATTTTGCTGGCTTGAGTGAGACGTTCATTGCAGCACGTTGCTGCTAAGGTCGATGATGTCCAGTCTTACGTCACGACAAGAGCGCGCAAAGGAGCGGGTGGCAAACTGGCGGCTTCGGGGAGGTCGACGCGTCACACACCGCCATGTTGGCTCGGCTGAGCTCGGCTGGCTAAGCCTCTCGCAGACTGCCGTCGCAGGCGATGCAACACCAAGCGTTCTCCGAATACACTGGGGGCTTCACAGGCACTGTCTGTGGCGCACATTGGAGCGCGAGGTTGCGGCGATCCGGTGTCTTGTAACATGACAAACGTGCGTGAAGCAGCAAAAGCACAGGCGAGCAGGCAGCGACGACAGAGCCGGCGTCGTCACCTGCAAGTGCAGCGAACCGGCAGCTGCCACTAGGCGGCGGGCAGACACTAAGGAGTGCATAAAGGGCCTGAAGGAGTATTGAAGCCGACATACTCCTTCTTGGAAAAGTAGTAAAATCATGTAAATGCGTTATTTTACTCCTCGATTTCGCGACGGCAGTAAAAAAGGAGGATTTCCTCTTTTTTACTACTTAAAGTCGATTGCGCAATTTTCAATAAGGAGTTTAAAAGCGGACACTAGCCATTTATATTCCTATTTGGGCTTATTTGTGTTTACAGTGCAGTGTGCAAGATTTGGATTTAAAGCGATTTAGAGCGATTCATGCTTTATTATAATAAATTTTGCTTTGTACCGCGAGGGAACGCCAGCAACGCTACGGTCCCGTCATCAGCTGACTGCCAATGGCGACGAGGAACATGTGCAACGCTGTGAAGGCTACGGAAGTAGTCCGCAAAAAAAAAGAAGAAAGAGAGGTGTATCACTCCGCGCTGTTCTGTGGCCGTGTGGTCTAACGCGTCGATCCGGAGAGTCGGCAGGCAATGGGAGTGCGTGGGTTCAAATCCCGAATGGTGAAACGTTTTTTTTTCGCACATTTTTTTTTCATTGCAAGTTGAATTTCACGTGACATGAATGAGAAAACTTGTTTTGTTCAGAATCGCTTGAATATTATGCCGTGTTCTGAAATGAACTGTATGCATCTGTACATTTCATGCATGCCGCGTTAATGTGAGCTGTCCGAAATTCGTTGTCAATGAGCTCGCACCGGCTTTTGGTCAGCAGTGGCGGTTTTCTTCCCGATTCTACAGCATTGTGACTATACTTTTTAGATGCAAGCGAGAGGTTTGTGCGAAAGATGACATTCATTCGTCGGGTTCAATTAATTAGCACAGTGGTGAGTGCTATGCAGTGGCTCGATTAACAAGTGGCCGTCTGCAACTTTCGATTTCGCCGTTGCCGAGGAGCCCACTTTTTTGTGGGCCTCTCTTAAGGTGCCTGGCATGTTATGAATTGTTCTGTGCTACCAGTTAGCGGCTGATCCAGTATTCGCCAAAAGAGTCTGGGACCGACTTTGGCACTGTGCTGTAGAGTAGCTTAAAGGACTTGGCGAGAACAATTATTTTTTACAGATCGCAAAGTTCAGAAGCAAGATGTCTGTTAATTTAGAATGCTGGTTTATCATGCAGGAGCACAGAAAGCATGTTCTAGACTTCCTAATCGCCTATTTTCTGACTGTATATGTGTCACATTCTTGTGCATATCTGCAATTATTTTGTTTTTGTTAAGATATCTTTCTTAAGCAGAGCGCGTTTTTCTTTGTCATTGAAGAGAGCTCTATAACTTGGCTATTATATGCGGCAAAAGAGGAGTATATTTCAACTGATTGGTCAAATTATTTTTACACACACCACCTTGATATGGCCTGTTTTCCCGTTGTTAAGTGTTAAATTTTGAACATAGTGCTGATTCACGCAGTGACAGAAAATAGTACTGCCTCAAGAGTCAGCTTGGCTCAATTTCCCTGCTATCCTAGAAGAGCAGAATCTGCTCAGGCAGGATTTTCATGCAGCCAGGTAACAAGAGTTCCAAGCTGTGGGAGCGTCAAGTAAGAATTCAGAAAAAGGTGTACAACGCTAGGAAAAAATATTTCGAAAGAGGAAACAATAAATGAGACAGGACAATAAAGAATGCTGACCCCGCAGTGTTTGCGAGAAATGGTTTATTCTGGAAACAGCCAGTGGCATGGATCACAGTGCATACAAATTAAAGGACACAGGCAGTGGATGTACACCAACACACAATCAGTCAAGTGCTCCAAAATTGAAAAAAAAAAATATGGAGCCATCGAACTTCATAAAACGAGAACCTGACCAATGTACTAACGAAGACATGACTCGAAACAAATTCACACTCAACTGATCAAGAGCCAGCTTGAAATCACCTCCGAAAAATTAAGGACAAAACATACACTACTGGCTACCTCAACACTGGCACTCCATAACATGTCAAAACGACCAGAGATTGACAGTAATGCAAGAGAACACCAAACGAGGAATCCCTTTTCAGGACATGAAGATCAGGCACCCATACATACCATTCCCAACCTTCACACACAAAATGAGGCCAATGCCTAGGGGTTTGTGAATGTTCCAACTTTTTCGACAGCATAATTGAATAAATTTCTGTTCAGTTAGTCGAACGAATCAAACAGTATATGTTCAAAATTATTTTAAATGAATCCAATTTGATCTCTAATTTTTCAGATACTTTTCGAATAATTCACACAACGCTTGATTAAGCTCCCTGTATTTTTCTGCAATTAATCTTCCATAAACTGCACACACTGACGACGTGCACCACTATACGTATTGGTCCACCTACACTACAAGTTACTGCCCGATACAATTTGATGCAATGAATTGCAATGATGCAATGATTTGATGGAAATGTTACAATTTCCTCGGTAGACTGATCAACACACACACCCACATGCACACATATTTCACATTTACACCCACACACGCACAAAGGTGGTCACTGCAAGCCGACGAGTCCTCTCTCTTTCCTCGGTAGCATGTGTATTACACATCAATTCGAAGTCAGACAAGTTCTTCGGTGCCACTCAAATCTTCATCACTGGAATCAGTGCTCGTCTCATCAGAGGAGGAGTTCCATGAGTCATAAATGCTGAAGACAACCGGTTCAAGCGTCAACAATCATATTGTCACGTTGTAGTGACGGCAGTCCAGCGGTCAGGAAGACAGCAACAAGGCTTGCAAACGAAGCTCTTTATTTGGGCTGACTTGCGCCCGCAAAAGAACTGAAGCACTCGGCGGCGGCGTAAGCAACAAGCGTGCTCGTCGGTCGTCGAACTACGAATGCCGGCTGCTCGAGGCATTGTTCAATTTAAAGCCGGCAAGGAAATTTCGAGATAACAGGTCGAGATCGTCTAGAGTAATCTGGAAACACGTAGATGCAGCTCGGCATGGCTGTGATCAATCGAGATTAGTCCGGTCGCTTCTCGCGTCACGAACACAAATGATAACACCCATTTCCTGCTGCCTTGCGCGAACGAACGGGCACTACAATGCTACGTGGCATTACCCCCCTCCCAAAGAAGCATCGTCTCGATGCTTTAAAATGAAAATAAACACAAAGAATGCGAACTTCGAGTCCTTTAGTGTTCATAATAAGGTTTAAGGGCAGCGGTAAAGCTTCGAGTCTGGCCGTGTCGTCGTCGTTGGTGTCATCGTAGTTTTCGTCGTCGTAGTTGTCGTCATCGTAGGGTCGTCATCGTAGGGTCGTCATCGTAGGGTCGTCATCGTAGGGTCGTCATCGTAGGGTCGTCATCGTAGGGTTGTCGTCGTAGGGTCGTCGTCGTAGGGTCGTCGTCGTAGTTCTCGTCGTAGTTCTCGTCGTAGTTCTCGTCGTAGTTCTCGTCGTAGTTGAGGCATAGTCTTGTGTTTTCGTCGATGGAGGACGTTAGTTCTTGCGCTCAGGTGGCTCGGCGATGAGCATTCTTCCCGACTCAAAAAACTCTTCGGTTTCGGCTCGTCGCTGGCCGGGTCGGGGTCGTGGGGCGCCTTAAGAGAACCCTCGGATGCCCATTCTCCTGTATGGGCAGTACCGGAGAATGTGACCGGCTTCGCCGCCGTGGAAGCATAGCGGGCAGCGGTGGTCGGGTGTTCTCCACTCGTCGCATTTCTTCGGCCGTGTGCGACGCTCGTAGGACGGGCGAGTTGGGGCGAGAAGGCGGCGCTCCAGCGCAGCTGGCTAAGGGCGATAGGGGCTTGGGTCCCGTCGTCGAGGTGCAGGACGGCGCACTGCTGCGGCGTAAGTCATGGCTGGAGGCTCCAGAGGCTGCGTGGTAGACTGGAGTCAGTTCCTCCGGTGAATAACTCAAAGGGCTGGCATCACGACTTGCAGGGGTTGTCCGGTACCTGGAAGGATACCCAGCACCTCCACCAGATGTCACGTTGTAGTGACGGCAGTCCAGCGGTCAGGAAGACAGCAACAAGGCTTGCAAACGAAGCTCTTTATTTGGGCTGACTTGCGCCCGCAAAAGAACTGAAGCACTCGGCGGCGGCGTAAGCAACAAGCGTGCTCGTCGGTCGTCGAACTACGAATGCCGGCTGCTCGAGGCATTGTTCAATTTAAAGCCGGCAAAGAAATTTCGAGATAACAGGTCGAGATCGTCTAGAGTAATCTGGAAACACGTAGATGCAGCTCGGCATGGCTGTGATCAATCGAGATTAGTCCGGTCGCTTCTCGCGTCACGAACACAAATGATAACACCCCTTTCCTGCTGCCTTGCGCGAACGAACGGGCACTACAATGCTACGTGGCAATATCGCGTTGCCGTGCTTCAGCCTCAACTTGTTCCACATGAACACAACAGTTTTGCCAGTTTTCCTTGATTACAGACGCCAGTGCTTCCGGCAGGAGCTTCTCCCCTTCAGCCAAAGTGAAATGTTTATTGCGACTATGAATATTGCATAAGAATGCAATCTGCCAAGTGACACAAATGCTATCGTTTAAGAACCCATTAAACTGCATGCATGAAATAGCTGAAAAAATCCATGCACATAAACGGAAGCGGTTTTTCAGGTTTAAAGAGAGAGAGAGAGAGAGACTCTTTAATGAAATGCAGAGAATTTAGCCGGCGTTTAAAAATCGCTGGCATGCTACTCTGCGTAGGAAGGGGAATTTGGGAGAAAAAGACAGAAGGAGAGCAGCGTGGAAGAGGTAAAAAAAAATGCCCCAAAGTAACTCATGCGATGAGGCAGGCCACGGTGAAGGGCTGCC
Source organism: Amblyomma mixtum (assembly GCF_055824585.1). Taxonomy (NCBI): domain Eukaryota; kingdom Metazoa; phylum Arthropoda; class Arachnida; order Ixodida; family Ixodidae; genus Amblyomma; species Amblyomma mixtum. Next base: position 89,388,295 of record NC_143015.1, on the reverse strand, counting down.
ATAACTTCGACCATAGGGGTTCCTTAACATCCACTGACACTGCACAGTAGACGGACCACTATCACTAATAAATGGGAGAACATTCCATTAACCATGACATGCATGAAAGCAAAAACAGAGCATTCTTACAACCATTGTGTTCAATGCATAATATGCCTTCCTCGTGAAATAGTTGGCCTTCACCATGTCAGGGCTGGACTTCGAAGGGGCCTTTACGCCAATGTAGGTCCCGTGCACGCATCCCACGACGTCTGTGATGCCGCCGCGCAGAAGGAAACGCTCCTTAACATACGCACGCTCGGCCGCAGTCGTCGGCAAAGCGAGCCACCGCTTCTGCACAGCCGCGTCGATAAGCGCGTCGGAGACGTCCCTCACACAGCGGCTCATAGTGCTTTGGTGGCGTCCAATAAAGCGGTCTGCGCCGACGCTCCCCAGGAAGCTCCCGGTCGCGAAGAACCGGAGGGCGCAGAGGACTGGCTCTTCGACCGAAAGCGAATGAGGCCCAGTACGCACTCTCCGCAGGCGTGGGTCGCCGCCTGACTCTTTACACAACCATCGTGCCGATTTTTTGGAGAGGCGAAAATGTCGCTGGAATTCGTCGTCGGCCATGGCAGTAAACGGGTCCAGCCGGCCGTACTGACATTTGCCGTCAGAGGAAGGGATGACCCAGGCTGCTCTTGCTGCCGCCATGACAGTCCCGAGATGAATTCGGGGCACTTCACCGTTCAAGAGTTTAGCTCCGAGTTCACCTGTCAGTCAAAACCATTGGTCACACCCCCGGCGTGCCGTACATAAATTATAGGCGTATGCGCTATGGGTGGGCCACTCCCAACATCCCTACCGGCTACAGGTATGCTGCGCGGCTGTGCTGACTGCTGACAGACATCGACGATGTTGACCATCGAAATATAACAGGCAAAACGGACGTCATCGCTGATTAATCTAAGCACCTCTGCGAAGGATACGCAACGTGGCGACAGCCGCCGATTTCTTCGCTCGCATACCAAGATTGCACAACACTATAGCCTGTTGCAACCATGTAAGACACAGCACAACGATGACGGCGCGTCACACCTGCTTGCAAGACGTCAAACACGGAGCACGACGACGAAACGGTGCTTGGAGCACGTCCTACTCCAACAACATCGCATCACAGGTGTTTGGCTTGGACGTCCCTTCATCGGTGATAAAGCTCAGCATCAATGTGTCAAACACATCCGGGATCGACAAACGGTCGCTGCTCCAGAGCCAGTGCAATAAAGAACTTGTAATTTCCAGCACGCAAGCACTGCGTACTTCACAACCGTAACACCTTTCTCTTATAAGTCCGATTCCATTACTACAAACAGGATCCCTCATCTTCCCGAACGATATTATTGCGATGTCACTGCTGTATACAACGGCGATCGACGTTAGTGACAAAACCAGTCCGCAAAACCTTGAAGTGCGCGAAGTTAACAAATACTACGCAGATACGCGCGCCGCCACCTTCACAGCTTTTAGTCAGCGTCTGATGATATAGGATGAGTTGTGCCGCTGGGTAGCACGCTGTTCGCATCCGCAGTGCACTAAAGAGGCGTCACACACAACACATAGGTGATGAATCATTGAATAAAGCCAAACAGGAATTTTTTTTCTCACACTGCATCACCGCCGCTCGCACGGCCAATTTCTACCGCTGAGATTCGCCAAGAGCGTACTAAAAGCAATTGTTGGCCATAGCGGGGTGCGGCAGCGGCCGTAGCAGCGAAGAACTCCACCTGAGGTCACTGCAGAGAGCAGCAGTGACGCGGGGGTGCAGTGCAGTTCAGTTTTCTTGCTTTTGTGTATTATGCAAACGAGAAGATGCATGACTGTTACATTTTGATATACGACACAATAAATTATTTTATCGCAATGGCCGAAAAATAAGACAGATTCAGCGTGTAGTAGTTGCCCAGTCTTTCCAGTCGAAGGCAGCGCTACCGGCGGCGTGTCAGCGCAGGAGTTCTCTCGTTTTCGGCACGGTGGGCTGCCGCTCTAGTTCGTATGCAAGCCACGCTGCAAGCTATGGCCTCACTATCGCCACTAGCGGCAGAAAGTGTCAAAACTTTGTTAATTTCCTAAAGCTATTCTTTTTAACAACGCTTCATTGGATTCAGATTTTCAAATACATTTGGAAATGAACAAAATGTTGCCTTTTAAGAAATCTGTTGCCTTTTAACGTATTCGAGAGAAGAGAAAGGGTTGATACAAGAGTGCACCTAGTGCGCACTGTTCGTCATCGGAAATGGAGAGACAGATAGAGCCTGAAAGAGAAGACACGCCTTTGGCGCGCCCGAAAAGGCGTGTCAGACAGCTAGCGGCGAGCGTGCAGATAGATAGCAGAGAAGTCACGATTTCGCAATTGCTGATATGGCGCTGATAACTTCAGGTAGCGCTACGGCCTGGTATTGCGCCGTGCATTGTGTTTGAAATGTGAAACAGGCTCGCAGGGTGCGCTTGTATCGCCTTTACGTGGCTTTATCTCTACATTTTATTGTCCGCTGCCTGCGCACGTTCCGCGCTATTTTCGTTCACTGACTGCCGTCATCGCAAACTCGGATGAAACTCGGGCGAGCGCCAAACTCGGGCCTTCCGGCATAGCGCCCCAACTTGTAGCATGTTGATGGGTTGCACCGCACTGCTATGGGCTTTGTTGACTGGCTATTGTTGATGTTGGCCTTTGGGTGGAGTGGCATATGCCCACAGGGAGAAATCGTGAGCAATCGCACCGCGCTCCGCAGAGTGGTTGCTTTGTCTTCTTTCAAGAAGACAAGGCTTCAAGTATATTATGGCTTATTTTTCTCTCAAATAAACTATTGCAACCTAGTTTGGGCTACCACAACACAGACCAAAATAAACAAAATCAGTTTCCTTCAAAAGAAAATTATGTGCCACATAGCAAATATTGAACCTGGCTTGACCACTGCCGATGGTTTTGCTAACTACAATATTATCCGAATTCATCACTCTTATGAGTATCGCATCTTAAAGTCATTTCTCTTTTCCACAAAGGAGTTCCAATCATTTTTTAAGCGTGTGTAGTGTGCCAACTGTGACAGGTTCCGCTACCGCCATGCGCCGACACTACGCTGCACCTGACGACGACGAAGTTATGCGCCGACACTACGCTGCGCCTGACGACGACGAAGTTGCCCCCCGCTCTCTTGGTGCTGGCTACGCTCGTCTACGCTGCCAGACCCTGCACAGCGGTTCGGTCTCTTGAAGACGCCTAATAAACGCACCCCTACACGTGTATCTTCATTGACACGCCACGAACACAATGTTGCTACCAGTAACACCGACCCTTGGCTCGTTCCTCAGTTTCGCACCAATTATAAATGGCAGTCCATAAAACACAATCTACCTGTTATATTAAATCGTCATAAAGATATGAATAACTTTTCGCACAAAACCTACACGAATACTTTAGTAAATTGTAATTGACTTCTGCCTCGCATTTTGTGGTTATATAACTCTGTATATGTGTCCTCTCTTGTGTGCTTTGAATATATGCATGTACTTTTTATATGTGTACACTCTGTTTAATTTTGTACGGTTTAGCATTTCTCCGTATATACTGCCTGCCACGGCTCTGTAAACGTCTCCGGGACTCAGTCAAGGCCCAGTCGGTCCTTTTAGCCCGGAGAACGTACCAGTGTATAACTGGAGAATAAAAGTGAATTGAATTGAATTGATTTTCGGCTCGCTCGGTTGTCACACGCGGCTAGACTTATTGTTTCATTTATCTGTTGAGTGCCACCGGTGCCTTCGGCGCCTTTGATGCGAGCTCACACGACTAGGCCCAGAGCACCTCACGCACCCGTGACCGCTATGTTTTGCGTGGATAAGAAGAGTTGGATGACGTGTGATGTGCAGTTTTTATGCCTAGGAAGAGGCCGCATCGTCGGATGTGCCGCAGTCGACAGCCGAGATGCGGCGCGTTCATGACCGCGAGAAATAGTGATGGCAACTGCAAAATGCAGCCTTACGGGAACTGATGACCTCGTTGTCAAACCATACATCATCGCCGGAGGAACGCAGCGAACGTTAGGGTGGCGCAAGCATTAGGACCAGCCGGCTCAGAACTACGATCAAAATGGCTGCCTGCTATAGGTGTGTTAACCTATAAACCGCGTGGCCTTAAAGTCGAACAACGGCAGCTCGTCGAGCGTTTTTCCGCTGAATTGTAGATGTTAGGCAGAAACTTTTGTTGTATTACAGACATTTTTTCACATGTGCGTTATCCAACAGGTGCTGCCCACTTTATTGAACACGGAGCAAGAGTTCATCAAAGTCTTAGGCGAACATGCTGACCACGACGCCGACACGGAAATCAACACTTTGTGCGAGCGGTTTACCTTCGACGTCATTAGCAAGGTGGCGTATGGCATCGACACGGACGTCCAACGGAATCCGGAGAACCCGCTGTTCACGAATGCTCTCGAGGTCTTCCCGAACCTCAACAGCTGTTTTTTCTATGAACTTGGCCGTGAGAACGTTTTTTTTAGCTAATAGTACATTCACGTTTCAACGATGGCTTAGAGAGCTAACAAAATCATTCTTTATGAAATATGGCGCCCTCTGCAGAGCAGGAAAAGGTTTGCCTTGTATATATAGGTATAAAAAACTAGCTGAAAAAAAAAACTCCCGCGAGTGTGGGTTCTCCCCAACAGATACGATTCAGTTTTGCGAAGTGTCATCTGCGCATACTCAGTGACTAGTTCCTGCTTGCAGCTTTCGCTTTCATTAGAAGTTGCAGCAAGCCCCAATATCACGTATCTTGAACATATCATATCACGAATCTCGAACAAGCTGCCATTTTGTTGTCGCGGTGTGGCCGCTAGGCGCGATGCGCGCAATTTTGTAGCCACATGAGACACCGCGTCTATTCTGCCTGCTGATTTGCGTCGACTACGCGTCAATCTTCCTGTTACTGACAGTACAATGCTATAATACTCAGATTTGAAGGAGCAGGCTGCTATGCCATGCCATCCCCCTTGGAAAGCCAAGCATTGGACCGGGGGACGGCTTTCGCCCATTTCAGAATACCGATATGTACTCGGCAGCCAGTGGGATTATGTTAATGTGGTTCGTTCTCCATGCCGCTGGGAACCCGCGACACCGGCCGGCGTACTTAAGTAACTCAAACGTCAAAGTTTGTGTGCACCAAACCTGGGGCCAAGCAACGAAGGGACGCGGCGAGTCAATAAAAGATTAGTGCTTAGCGCCGCTAAGAAGTTCGTGACAAATGCATCGTTGTGTGTGTGTTCGAACGAAGGCTACCAATGCCCCATGGGGAGCATGACTTCCGCTCAATGCATCGAACCTTCACCATCCCAGCGGCCACTTTGAAAGGCGTCTTCAATAGGAAGGTTTCTGCTCTTAATGTTTGGTTTCGACAGATAGGCTGCAAACTGTTTACGCTGACATGATCGGTTCGCCACGGCCGCGCTTCCTAGCCTGATATTCTGCAGCAATGCGATGAATGAAAGAGGATTTCGCTTGCTCCCCCATTCTTGAAGCTGAATGCTCTAGTGAGAATGCTACATAAGTGATTGTTAAGGAATACGAATAGTGAGAAAGTCTTGCTCAGGTAACTGCTTTGAAATTTTGGGATGTGATTAATGCAATTTTACCGCACACCTAATAACGCATAGCATCAGTTCAAATCACTGTGTTAAAGCTTTAACGACTGGTAACTAGTTGTCTGAGTTCTGCATTTGTTTATATTCAACGCTATACTTGTCGCCTTAGAGACGAAAATTATATAATATCAGCATCCTGGCCACACTCACCTATGGACCAGGAACTTGTAGCTTAAAGATAGAGCTCCAACAAAATTTAAGGGCGGCGCAGCTAGCTGTCGAAATGCAAATGGTTGGTGTAACGAAAACTACATCAAGAATAGTGGGCAAGGTAAAAAATGCTATTTATTGATATATTAGCTGAAAGAAGGAAAATATGGGGAAGCCAGAGAATATAATTCGAAGGAGAGAAAACCGAATATTTTGTGGGTAACGGAGTGTAATCAATGTGAAGGCAAAAGTTGCAAGACGCTGTGAAGCTAGGTGTGCGGATGAGATGACGTTTGCATTAGTGAAGTTGCCCATCTGGCACCGGATAGGGTGAAAAAAGAATCAATAATAGAGGCCTTTTTTTGGGGGGACATAGCCAGGCTGATGATGACTAGTATTTATTGAGTACTTATTCTGTTTACAATACTCTTTCAGAAGTGCTACGGCCACCGAACCAAACATATTGTTTGCGTTTTCAGAATGCCTGCACAACTGGTCGTGGCGGCTCAAGGTACCTGTGAATCTCATGAAGTGAATATTCAAGAACCCATTCAGCGACCTGACCCAGAAAGTAAAAGATGTGATTCAATACCGACGAAGGAATCCGCAGGTTTGGAACCACACTTATTGTGATAAAATGTGAAGTGCCTACAGCTGCTGCTTCCAAACATCTATTACTGCGCGAAGAACACTGGAGTACTTATCCTAATGTTTCTAGGTGTGTTTCTTGTGGGGTATGCATTGCGACACAGCATCACGCAGCTTTGAACGGCGCGCCGAGTCCGTCATGTCCAGGCAAATAAATGGGTTAGAGTGAATAGTAGATACTTGCGTGTGCATTAAGATGAATTTGAAGTAGATAGATTGGGTAGTTAATGCAGTAGCGCTCAAATATAAGTGAACGTTAGGACAACGCCGTATCTACCTTGCCTCTGCGACAAAATTATGCTTTTAACCGAATAAACGGAAATCTACAGACTGTTCTGTAATTAAACACGCGTCGTAGAATGCTGCTTCGAGTTAATCTGGTGAATTTTTCGATCTCAAATTTCGAACATAAGTGGTATTCGGCCACCAGAATTGTTTTACGCTACGTTTTTTTGGAGTACTTGCCTAAATCGATAAAAAAAAGTCGAATATTCATGTCGTCTCAGGCGACAATGTAACTAAACAAGCCGTTATCTCAGCGATTGCACTGGAGGTGGCAATTCTATTGTCGGCCGTGGAGATTCGGCAAAGGAGGGGGGGGAAAGGGGGGGGGGTTGTTTTGCGGAAGGTTTTAAGGCGCTTTTTCAACTGCTTAATTAATGATTACTAAAACTTAGTTTGGCCAAAAGTCCACAAATTGCAAGTTTTCCGTGAAGAACCTTCTTCAAACATCTGCAAAGCAGCCCCTTCCTTTGGCAAATCTCTACCGAGAAACTAAACTAGATGGCGCCACAGGAGTAATCGCAGAGGTAACGGCTTCTTTTGTTTTGCCGTCGCCGCCGACGTAGCGAATATATTTTTCTTGATTGATTCAGGCTAATACCCCAAGCAAACGTAGCATAAAACGATTCTGCCGACCAACTACGATTCCTGTGCGAAATTTGAGATCGAACTATTTTCCCCTTCAGCTGAGAAAAGTATTCTACGGTGCGCGTTTAATGGCGAACAAGCTCTATAATAAATGTATTTTCCACTTTCACTCCCACTTCCTCCGTTCCTCTACAAACGGATGACGGGTGTCCACTGCAGCCACGGGCATACGGACGAGGTGCGACCACGCTCGACAAGGCGACATGGCTAGCGTAGTGAAGCTATTGGTTCAAAATAGTTTTTATTAATTTTCCTTCATGCTGAGGAAGACAAAGTGGTAGCGTGTACCAGTTCATCATCATCATCATCAGCCTTACTACGCCCACTGCAGGGCAAAGACCTCTCCCATGTATGTCTCTCGAGTTCACTCTACCTCTTTAAGAAAGATTCTCCCGCTAAAAGGCCAATGACTAGTCAGGAGGATGACCTCACCTACGAAATCACGCTGTACAAACTCTCAAAACGGGCTTTTAGCCATGCAGTTAGTAATCTTGGTTTGGTTTATTGGGGTTTAACGTCCCAAAGCGACTAAGGCTATGAGAGACGCCGTAGTGAAGGGCTCCGGAAATTTCGACCACCCGGGGTTCTTTAACATACACTGACATCGCACAGTACACGGGCCTCTAGAATTTCTCCTCCAAAGAAATTCCAGCCGCCGCGGCCGGGATCGAACCCGCGTCTTTTGGGTCAGCAGCCAAGCACCATAACCACTGAGCCACCACGGCGGCAGTTATTAATCTTAAACTGGCTTAACTTTATTTACTGTTTTTTCAGATGAGGATGCGCGACCTGGCACAAATCCTTATGGATGGCCTGGCTAGCAAGGATGACTCGCAGGCAAATTTGGAAGGAAAGAAGGAGGACAGCTTAGGTATGGCGCTTTTCGTGCATGGCATGACAGCGTTCTTGGTCCACGTCAGGTTTCTAAAGCGAAAACAAGAAAATTCTGGGCGGACATGCCAGGACAATTTAGGAAGTTGTAGGCAGAGCACTACGAAAATCGGGACATTTAGTGACCCAAGTTAATTAAATCACGAGATCAGCTATGTTAGCACTTCTGCGTTGCAGGGGAACGTGATAGATTAATACAGAAGCAGTTACAAGAATCTTGAGCATAGTAGTCGGCGCCGAAAAGGCGACCTAAAAGACTACAAGAATCTGAACAGATCGAAATACATCTCCCTTAATGCGCTCAAAGAAGTTAGAAAATTTGCATCTTATTAAAGAAGTACAGTAGGGACAAACGTTTCTTTTTTGCCATTTTTAGAGTTTTAAGGATCGGCAGCGATAAAAACGCTTCGCTGGTGTGGTTACCTTACCTGTGTTCGCTCGACAGGGTTAATTTACTTGCCCATGTGCTGAATGTTTCCATTTTTATTTCTAAAGGCATTGCCACTAACTGAATACGTTTCACTTTTTTTGCTAAGAATCTAGTCAAGACACTTTAATGAGGGATGCAATGAAAAGTGGTTTATGAAAGGTTACGTTTCTTAAGTGTTCCACAGCAGTTCTACCTAGTTTGAGGTAGTGTTGTTTGTAGGCACAGCGTGTCTTCATCGAAAGCTAAACTGAAGCATCTCATGGAATTCATGAACCACTTCTCATATCAGTATGTATTGGAAGACAAGAGCCCAGTTATTATATTCCGAATCGACGCTCATGGCAGGTATTTATTTATTTATTTATTTCGTGTACCCTCAGGGCCAGAGGCATTATAGAGGGGAGTGGTTACAAAAATTTAAGAAAAAAAATGTACAGTGCAGCAAACTAATTAGTAATACAAAAATGATTGCTCCTAGTTATACATTATTAGCTGTTGGGTTCTTGGTGTGCTGGTTAATAGTATATAATACACAAAATACAGCGCAGCAATACAGTGAAAAACAAACAAACAAAACGCTCGTACAAAAAACAACAAGAATATAGAATTAAAAAAAAAAGATGATGCTCCTACTTATACAAAGTTTTCTAATGCTGTTTTGAAGCGTTGGTTGTCAGTAATGGTAGCGGTAGATGCAGGAAGGTGATTCCACTCAGCAGCTGTGCGCGGAAGAAATGACTGAAACATGGCATTGGTTTTGCAAAATGGAATTCCGACTTTGTTATTGTGATCTAGCCTTGATGAAATGTATTGGGGAGGGGAGATCAGTTCGTGGCAAAGTGAAGGATGATAAAATATCTTGTGAAAAAGTGAGAGTCTAAGGGCTTTACGGCGAGATGCTAAAGATGGCAGGCTGAGATTTAATTTCATTGCAGAGATGCTGGCAGTTCGGTTATAATTACACACAATAAAACGAGCAGAATTATTCTGGACCATTTCTAATGAGTGCATTAGGTTTTGTTGAAAGGGATCCCACACTGCTGCAGCATACTCTAGCTTTGAGCGGACCAGTGTCTTATATAGAAGTAGTTTTAGGGAAGAAGGTGCCTTAGAGAAATTACGTTTTAGATATCCCAGCATGCGATTAGCATTATTAATTACGTAAGAAGTGTGAATGGACCAAGTGAGGTTGCTAGTAATATGGATACCAAGATATTTGTAAGAAGAAACAGGATCTAGAGGGACATTATTAAGGTGATAGGAAGGTAGCTGGCCGGATGTTCTTGATACACGCAGAAATTTACATTTTTTGATGTTTAATTCCATTGACCATGATTGGCACCAAATACAGATAGCGTTAAGGTCTGATTGAAGAGAAGATATGTCATCGTCGCAAATTATTTCCCTGTAGATGACGCAATCATCTGCGAATAAATGAATGTTAGAGGAAACACAAGAGGGTAGATCATTAATGTAAATTAAAAAAAGTAGAGGACCAAGTACCGACCCTTGAGGTACGCCGGACTGTACTTTACTTGGCTGCGAGGTTGAGTCATTAGCAGAAACAAATTGCGAACGGTTAAAAAGAAAGCATTCGATCCAAGCAAGCAGTTTGGGATCAATGTTAAGTTGATGTAACTTAAACATTAGAAGGTTATGGCATACTTTATCAAATGCTTTCGAGAAATCTAAAAATATACAGTCGGCAAGTGAACAGCGGTCAAGGATGACGTTTAGCTGATGCGTGAATGATACTAGTTGTGTTTCACATGAATAAGTCTTGCGGAAGCCATGTTGCGATGGTGAGAAAAATGAATTAGATTCGAGAAAGCTAGCTAGATTTGAGGCAAGGACATGTTCTAGAATTTTACATGGGATGCAAGTCAGCGAGATAGGCCGGTAGTTAAAAGGACAATGCTTGTCACCTGATTTATGGAGTGGGATCACTTTCCCTACCTTCCATTCAGCCGGCAAAGAACTTTTTTCGAGCGACTGCTGGAATATCTTTGTTAGAAAAATGGAAGAATAACAGCTCGTGTTTTTCAAAAATTTCGCGTTGATTAAATCGTGCCCAGGAGCGGAAGATGGTTTTAGAGATGAAATTATTGATTCGATGCCTTCTGCTTCAATGGTTATGGGAAACATTGCTGGATAAACATTGTTGTGCGTAGATTGGGGCGTAACATTGGTAGTTGAAGAAAAGTTGCGCAGGAAAACTTCGTTAAGTACAGACGCACATTCGTTAGCTGGAATAACATTGGAAGAGCTGTCAAGGTTATCATGTCATCCGCTTTGGGGTTAATCACACGCCAGAATTTCTTTATGTCGGTTTTAAGCATTGATGGCAGGGTATTATGAAGAAAGTTATTCTTTGCTTGTTTAAGCGCGGTTAAATACTCATGGGCTGCCAGTTTGTATTTAGTCCACCGTGTTATGCTAACAGAACCTTTCGCAGATTTGTAGAGACGCTTTTTTTATTAGACAAGCGCTTGAGACAGGTGCTGTACCATGGAGCGTTATGGTTACAGACAAGGGTGCGAAGTGGGATGTATTTGTTTGTTAATTCAACAATTTTGGAAGAAAACATTCCAGTTAGACTGAACACTACGGCAGTCAAAGTCTTGTAGAAAGGCGTCAAGGAAGACTGATAATTCAGTATTAATGGCTTCAAAATTAGCTTTTGCATAATTTCGAACGGTTTGAATTTTTTAACGGTTTTTGGTCGCAAGATATTCAAGTTGAATGAAAGGGCCGAATGGTCGCTCAAGCCGGGTAAGTACGTGATGTCGGAAACAAGATCAGGTTGCGCTGTTAATACAAGGTCCAGTGTGTTTGCGACAGATTCCATAATTCTTGTAGGCTGCGTAACAAGTTGTGAAAACGAAAAAACAGAGCACATTTCTAAGAACTCATTGGCTAATGAAGAAAAAGGCTGTAAGGTTGGAGATCCAGTGTTCCATACTATATTTGGTAGGTTAAAATCGCCAAGCAGAAATAAAGGTAACGTGGGATAACGGCATGTAACGATGTTAATGATATCATGTACCTCATTCACGAAGTTAGATGAATGGTTTGGGGGGCGGTAACAAACACCAATGATTATCTTCTGGTGGTTAGTTCAACGATGGCCCAAACCATTTCTAAGTCAGTAGATACATGAATACACTGGGATGCAAGATCTTTCGAAATGGCTAAGAGCACGCCGCCTCCCTGTCGCATTGTTCGGTCACAACGATAGAGTGAAAAACGATGAGCGGTCTGAAAAAGTTCGTGATCTTGAACCTGTGAATGCAGCCACGTTTCTGTAAGCACTAAAATATCGGTATTGCAAGTATCTAAGACAGAAGTTCAGGAAGCGCGTTTATTCATGATGCTACGAATATTAGTAAAAAAAACTGATACGTGGGACGCGTCTTGTCCACTTCCCCTCGCGCTTTCCTAACTTGGGACGTGTTCACAAACAACATGCTCGCCGCTATCTCGTGGTTCGTACGCGGCATTTTCGCTGATGGTGTCTGTTGCCGGGTCATAGACGAACTGTTTTTTATTCATGATTAGTTTAGTGTATCTTAACTGGAAAGTACATGGTTGGGGCTGGCTTTTAGCGTACTCAATGAGTTTTTTTCGGGCATGGCGTGTGGCGGGCGAAAAATCTTCGGAAATAGAGACATCATTTTCTTTTAGCTTTGCTCGCGCGGAAAGTACTTTGTCTTTTGTTTTCGTGCTGGCGAACTTGACAACAATTGGGCGACACTTGTCGGGCGTGTAGCGACCTATGCGATGGGCGCGTTCTATTGCTGTGTCGGGTAGGCTGTCGATTGCTTCGGCTAGTGCTGCCCTTACGTTCGACTCTGACTGTTCCCATGATTCGCGAGAATCAGGGATTCCATGAAAAATTAAATTATTGCGTCGAGATCTATCCTCAAGTTCGTCAACACGCAGTTTTAAAGAGTCGAGCCGATTTGTCTGGACTTGTGCTGACACTTGAATTCCAGCAATGTCATCATCGAGACGGTCTAATACCTTTGTTTTTTCTTCAAGATTGTCTAACCTTGTCTGGATTGCCTCAATTTTGGTCTCGATGTTCTTTTGACCAACCTTAATTGCCTTAACGTCGCTAACCAACTCGGCCTGGCCCTTAGCGGATTCTACAGATCGTGCCTGGAGGTCCTTTAATAGCCGAAAAAGAACTTCCATCTGCTCCGAAGGATTGGCGGGCAAATGTTGCAGTTCAAGTAATGCTTCAGTATTACGCGTGGCGGGCCCCGGATTAGTCTCTACATCACCGGAGCGCAGTATGAGCATCGCCATTGAGAAACAATCGCAGACAATTTCACAAAGCACTTGTTGGCACGGAAGCAATAGCAAGAACGGGTCGTTACTTTTCTTAGCATAAAGCGAAACGTTTTTACACACCTGCGAAGGGTAAAGATGCGCTGCATGAGCCATGGTGTTCCAAATGCTGCTTCCGTGCCAACTAAACGGACTGTCGCTCAGACAGCCGCTTAAATTGCCACTGCGATGTGACGTCAGAGTCGACGATGAAGGTACGTAGAAAGCCGGGCGCATTAACTGTAGTGGATCCAGGTGAAGATAGTTGAAGGGCTGCTGGTAGAATGCGTCATCGCTTGATTGTAGCAGCGGTGTGGAAATGTCATCCGCCGAGTATGCCGGGGGCGGACACAGCAGTACCAAGAACGCGAAGATCGTCTGCGAAGGGTAAAGATGCGCTGCATGAGCCATGGTGTTCCAAATGCTGCTTCCGTGCCAACTAAACGGACTGTCGCTCAGACAGCCGCTTAAATTGCCACTGCGATGTGACGTCAGAGTCGACGATGAAGGTACGTAGAAAGCCGGGCGCATTAACTGTTGTGGATCCAGGTGAAGATAGTTGAAGGGCTGCTGGTAGAATGCGTCATCGCTTGATTGTAGCAGCGGTGTGGAAATGTCATCCGCCGAGTATGCCGGGGGCGGACACAGCAGTACCAAGAACGCGAAGATCGTCTGCGAAGGGTAAAGATGCGCTGCATGAGCCATGGTGTTCCAAATGCTGCTTCCGTGCCAACTAAACTGCGATGTGTGCGATGTCTGCGATGGCCTTGTTCAAGCGCTCCAAACGGCCGTTTGTCCGCGGATGGTACACGGTTTCCCTCCGGTAGCTCATGTAGCACTGTAGCTGTAGTGCAGTACGGTTGGGGTAAGGTCTTCCATAAGCGTTGTTTCCCTGTCCCTGAGGAGTGATTTGGGGGCGCTGTGTAAAAGGAGATTGAACTCCAGGGAAAATTTTGCGACTACTAACGCTGTGCCATTCGACAGGGTCAGCGTAGTGGGTCAGGTAGTCAGTCGCCACGATGATCCACTTGTTACCTTATAAAGACTTCGGAAAAGCGCCAAGGAGGTCCATGCTGATCTGCTGGAAGGGTATTAACCGTGTTTCAATAGGATTCAATAATTCTGCTGGCCGGGTGGTTGCCGTCTGCCGTCCTTGGCAATCTCTACAGGCATTCTTATATGTGCGGCATCCGTAGATAAGGGGGCCAATAATATTTATCTCAATTCCGGCGGATGGTGCCAAAAATCTAGAGGTGACGAGCTGTCGGCTCGTCGTGTGAAGCCTGTAGAATTTCTTCCCGAAGGTTTGCAGGTCGAACCAGAATGTAAGCGCTTTTATTCTGCGAGGTTTTTCAAAAAGCTTTCACCCTTTACTCTTGAAAGCCGCTGCCAGTGAAGACGGGTTGCCTTCCAAGGAGTCGATGAAGCTTTGGAGGTAGGGGTCCGAGCGTTGCTGCTGTGCCAACGTGCTGGTTTGATAGGTACAAGAAATGCATCGTTATCGCCGTCTTTTGCGGGGAAGCATCTACAGAGGTTTGTGATAGGCAAGAGTACATAATAAAACACCTTGATCAAAATAAAATAGTCGTCGGCATTTTCATAGACTTTACAAAAGCGTTTGATTTGTTGAATCGTGCATTGCTAACCCGCAAACTTGACCGCTACGGATTCCGAGGTCACGCAGGATCTCTTGTACAGTCTTACTTGAGTAATCGCAGAGAAGCTGTCAGTAATAATGGGTATATATCGGAAATAGAATCACTTCACCGCGGTATTCCCCAGGGAAGCATACTGGGTCCTTTTCTTTTTAATATTTTTATTAATGATATTGTGCAAATCGCTGCTGCAAAATACATAATATATGCTGACGATACCAGTATATTCTTTTCAGGAACTCAAGTAGATACTTTAATAGATACAGTGAATTCTACCCTCTCAAATTTAGATGAATGGACAAAAAAAAATGGTTTACAGGTAAATGTCGCGAAAACAAAAGCAGTTATTTTTAGAGCAAAAAATAAGAAAGTTAAACTTGTAAAAGACATTTGCTTCAATAATGCTCATGTAGATATAGTACCTACATTTAAAACACTGGGCGTTGTATTTAATGAAAAAATGACTTGGAATGACCATGCCTATTTTATTGCCAGCAAACTGTCGCAAATTATTGGTTTAATTTGCAGATATCGCCAACTACTGCCAACAAGAGCATTGCTGGCCATATATCATTCACTCTTTAGTTCTCGCCTAAATTACTGTAATTTATTGTGGGGAAAAAGTGCGCAAGAAAACATCAATAAGCTACTCGTATACAGAAAAATTTTATCAGAATAATTGAAAATGTTCCTAGAACATTCCATACACAAGAACTTTTTTATAAATACAAAATACTCCCGGTAACTAAATTGTACACCTTTCGCCTCAGCCACGCACTGAAGCGCGAAATTATTAATCACACGTCCTTCCTTCATGAACTCTCCAACATTGAAGTAAGCTATGAAATACACAACACAAGAAACGTCGATCAGTGGCACATTAAAACATACAGAACAACATATGTCTGTCAAACACTTGAAAACATATTACCGCGTCTACTAAATGCTCTTTGTGTCAATGACATTGACCTAAAAACCACCTCACACAGAAAGCTTTTAGAATATTTTTTATTTACAGATACTGCATCGAATCTGTGAACCGAATTGACTGTATTGCACTCTTCATTGCTTTGTTTGTCATTTTGTTTTTCTTGCGGGAAGTACCTGTCGCGATTTTTTTTTTGCAATATTGTATTTAGTTTGAAAGTGTGCCACGGTTTTGTTGCCAAAGTTCGTAGCTGGGTGTCCATGGCCAAGTCAAGCGGTCCAAGAGGCCGCTTTTACTATGGGCACCCTGTCACCATGTATATTGTGGTGGTAAAAAAATAAATATGAAAATAAATATCAAATAAATTGGCGTGAGAGTGCTTGCGTCCCGGCTGGTAAACGACGGTGACTTTAAAATCTTGAGGTCCCAAGCTCTAGTGAGCGAGGCGGACCAAAGGGTCTTTCATGTTTGCAAGCCAACAATGCGAAAAATGATCAATGACAACCTTGAACGGTCTTCTGTACAGGTACAGGTTGAGTTTTTCGTTATGACTTATTGTCTTGTGAGACACTCTTTTTCCGCCGTTGAACAGCCTGCCTTTGCTTTTGACAGGGAGCCACTCGCGTAGCCGATGGCTCACTCTGTTCCGTTCTTCTTTCGGCGAGTACGGCGCCGCGGCCTAAGCTGACTGCGTCCGTGTGGATCCCGGTTTCGAGTTTTTCGTCGAACGGCAAGCACTGCTCGTTAGTGCAAACTGGGTTGCAGTTGCTTGAAAGCAACGATTGGTGGCGCTTCCCATCACAATAGGAACGCTATTTTGTCGGGTGTGTCAGGAGATCAAAATGCGAAAACGTCCTTACAAGCTGTCCAGAATAGGCGCAAACTACGAAAATTCTTTGAACATCTTTATTGTCTGCAGACTACAGGAATAGTCCGACAGCTGCTGTTTTCGGAGGTGTGGTCGCATTCGCTCCTTGCCAACATCATAGACCAGGAACAACAGTTTCTCATTGGCGAAGCGGCTTAAGAATGAGCCCAGAAGACTGAACTGCGGCGAGTACTCTCTGTAGCCTTTTAAGCTGGGCGTCACGACTTGATGTAAAGACCACGAAAACGTCTAAGTAAACAAGACAGGTTTGTCACCTGAGGCCTGCTAACACAGTCTCCATTAGCTGTTGAAAAGTCGCGGGAGAACAACGGAGAATGAACTGCACGCGGTAATAAACATTCCCGATAAATGTGGTGACGCACCCAGCCAGAAACAGTGATAAAGACAGGTTCCCGCGGTTTTGAGTACGAACAAATAAACATTAGAAGGCTATGCGGGATTACGGTGTCACAAATTTACCACATCTAGAACAGCCTCAGGGACTTAAGGTACTCTGACGGGTGCTATGCGCTTATTCCGTGGGGATACTGTTAAGCTTGCCCGCCTATCCCGTTATAACGAAAAGGTGTCACCTATGACGTTCAGTAATGTAAGGATCTCGCGGGGGGGGGGGGGGGGGGGGGGGGGGCTGTTTCAACAAAGGTCTTTTGGACCAGTCTATTAAGGCTTGCCTTGATGGATAATCTCCAGCCTAAAGGGTTTCTTTTAGGGCCTTACTTTTGGGTACATAGGACGCTGAAGAAGCTGCAAAAGTCCAGAGGTGTGCGAAGGAAAGACTTCCATATACACGAGACTGCGACCTTCAAGTTTGGCATTAATGCCCCACTACATGGCTCGGAAATTGCAATTTGACCATGACTTCTGCGCCCCCATGCCTGTGACCCCAGGCCTATAATGGGTGGTTGTACAAGCTCTCCTAGAACCACGTTAATGAATTTAAATCATAGCACGATTATAGCTGATGTATTTATAGAGCTTTAACAATAACTTAAAAAGGTTCCCAACTTGTTATTAAACTTCTCCGGCCGTTTCTTTCACTGTGCGGGGGAAGTTCGCCTATTGGTGGCAGAAGTTACGAGTCGGATGTGTCTTGTCTTTCCTGCCATGCTGCTATCCCACCCGATGACCCATTTGTAACCTGTGTAGCGTGCGAATTCAACTACCATGTTGGAAAAGCATGTTCAGGTCTAACAGCCAGAAGCTACAAAAGCAAAAAGGCCGATAGGAGCATTGCGCAGTGGAAATGTCGGACATGTGTAGTGGCGTCAGAGCGCACTTCTCGACCGTCCAGCGATCAATGTCGCTCACGTGGCTCCTCCCCTACGCATAGCTGTTCAAATAACGAACAGCAGCAGCTCTCCCAACAGGCACTAATGGGCATCGTGACAGATATGCAAAAAAAGCTATGCCTTCTGATGCCTTTAGTTGAGGCGATGAATGCACTTCCCGAGTTAAAGCAAATAGTGACTGATGTACAAGTGTCTGTCCAACACATGTCGGATAAGTATGATGAAGTGCTACAGCGCCTAACCAAGCAGGACCGTGAACTAACAGTCATCAAGGAGCGTATTACAGCAGTGGAAGACTCCGTCAGTGCGAAGGAGATTTCTGATTTAAACGATCAAGTTAACGAACTTGAACAATATGGTAGACGGCAGAATCTCAAGATTCATGGGGTCAAATGGGAGGACAATGAAAACCTTTTGCCTAAAATCAATGAGTTGGCTGCTTCCCTTGGCCCTCGTTCGCTTGTTGAAGACGACATTGATGGCATTCACCATCTTCCCACAAGAAAAGGTCGAAAGGCTCCCATTCTAGTGCGGTTCGTTTCTCGAAAAACAAAAGAGAACTGGAAGAGCAAGAGTAAGCAACTGGTTGACTGTGAATCAGAAGTCCGCTTCTACGATAACCTTACCAGTCGAAACAAGCATCTTTTATGGCTGGCACGCACAAGGGCACAGCAGATGGGTTACTGCTTCACGTGGCAGAAGAATGGAAAGGTGTTGGTCCGCAAGGGCCCAGGAGAACCAATTCTTCGGATTTCATGTGAGGCAGATCTGTGTAATATCAAGGAAACTAAGCAGGCTGAAAGTGATGATTCGGAGGCGTGAGCGTCCATCAACTCAGTTTTTTTCTATTTTTCTTCATCTTTTCTAGCAGTATGGATTGCGAAGCATCTTCACAAAACCGCAGTTACTACGCGATACATGAATTTAACGATACAGTAATGGGATTACCTTCCCATTCAAATAAGCCTCTTTCTTTGTTTTGTTTAAGCTCACAAAGTCTTCGAAACAAAGGAGATGCCGTTGGCGCTTATCTGAACTTACTTCACCATAAATTTGATGTTCTAGCATTTACAGAAACCTGGTTCACTGATTCTTCTGACGCTGCTCAATTTGAAGACTATTCTCATGTGTCTTTGTTCAGAGACAACAAAAAGGGGGGCGGTGTCTCTCTGTATTTTCGTGATGGCGTATCACACGCCTCCCTAAAGTCGTTTTCCGTTGTTGATTGTGATTTTGAGATACTTGTTGCCGAATCTTGTGGTGTTATTATAATTCTTGTTTATAGACCCCCGTCTGGTAAAGTTGAACGCTTTTTTTCCTACCTTGACAGTGTACTTCACTCGTTTACAGGACATAGCCAATCTGTTGTCGTGTTGGGTGATTTTAACATAGATATATTGACTGAGAATACAGTGTCTAAGAGTTTTATTGGTATGATGTCTTCCTACAGCTGTGCAAATGTTATAAACCTGCCAACAAGAATTACCACAAGTACTAGAACTGCTCTCGATTTATGTTTCACTGATTTCTTACCAAATGATGTCCACTCGGGTGTGATGGCCTGCGATGTTAGCGACCATCTTCCATTTTTTGTCTTTTTGCCCCATTCGAGCAAAACTTTTTCTAATAGCGCAGCTAACACTTTCTATCGAAAAATTAATGACGAAACTATAAATTGCTTTCGACGCATGATTTCAGAGGTGGACTGGTCACTCGTTTTTAATGAAGAAGATCCTAGTCGCTGTTACGATGTTTGTGAAAAAAAATTTCAAGATGCCTATTATGAAGCATTTCCTCTAGTCCGCCGGTCTAGGTACAAAAAGTCTAAGAAACCGTGGGTTACGAAAGAGCTGTACAAAAGAATAAGGCAAAAACACAATCTCTTTGCTGATTTTTTGAAGCACAAGGACATCAATATACTAAACTTGCATAAAGCTGTAAGGAATAAGCTCAACACTGATCTAAAAACCGCAAAACAGGAATATTACGCAAAAGCGTTCGCTAATAAACTTGCCCCTAATCAGATATGGAGGTCATACAACAATTTAGTATCAAAACGAACCGAACCAACTCCAGTAGAGATTGTGGTAGATGGCGTTCCACTTAGAGGTCGTCCCTTATCAGACATGTTTAACGAACACTTCCTGACGGTTGGTGAAAATCAGTCTGCGCAAACAACATGCACAGATCCAATGTCATATCTTAAAGGCATACCAAAGCCTTCGATATTTCTTTCCCCAACAACTGCAGCCGAAATCTCTTCGTATATAATGCGTCTAAAAAATAACTTTTCCGTTGGAGCTGATAACATCAAGGGTGAGGTAGTGAAAGCCGTATCTGATATTATCGCACCTTTGTTGTCTCATATATGCAACCAAATGCTCAAAGAAGGCAGGTTTCCAGAGAAATTAAAGATAGCAAGAGTTTGTATGATACATAAGACAGGAAGCTATAATGATCCTAACAATTATCGTCCAATATCCGTTTTGCCGGTCTTCTCAAAAATTGCTGAACAAGTCATGAATACCCGCCTTACTTCGTACTTCATTAAGACCGGAGCTATTGCGAAAGAACAATATGGCTTTCAGAAAGAGAAATCTACGGAAAAAGCTTTACTTCACATAAAGGATAAAATAATTACCAATATAGAAAACAGAATTTTTACACTTGGGCTATTCTTAGACTTTAGAAAAGCCTTCGACTCGGTCTGTCACAAAATTTTACTGCGCAAATTACAATTCTATGGGATACGAGGTTCCGCACTTAATCTTATTCAGAGCTACTTATCCAGAGTACAATTCACAATGATTAATGCCATACCTTCAAGCCACGGCCTTATACGCACTGGTGTGCCATAGGGCTCAATACTGGGTCCTATTCTATTCCTAGTTCACATAAATGACATTGTTAATATTCTTCCTTCCTCCGAAACAGTTTTATACGCTGACGACACAAATATTTTCTTTCCTGACGCGAGTTTACAAGCAATAGAATGTAGAGCAAATCTCTGGTTAGAAAACCGTACATTATGGTTGAGGGCCAAGAGGTTAGAACTAAACATCACGAAGACGAAGTATGTAATATTCAGAGCTAAAAATAAAGTCATAGATGATGAGCCAATCATATTATACATTTCAAATGTTTTACAACGTGTACAGTCAATAAAATTCCTTGGAGTTATATTTAGTGAACACCTGCTGTGGACTGACCATATTAATCAAGTAAGAAAAAAAATTTCGCGATCAGTGGGCCTTCTAAATAAATTTAGACTTCTATTGCCAGTATGGCTCAAAAAGCAACTTTATTTCAGTTTAATTCATTCACATCTTCAGTATTATTTACTGATATGGGGAGACTCAACACAGACTAATTTAAATGCTTTGTTTTTACTACAGAAAAAGGCCATACGAGCAATTGCTAATCTAGGCTACTTGGCTAGCACTAACTTGTGGTGGAACAGCTTGGGGTTACTGACAATTTTTCAATTAAAAAACTCTTCGGCTAGCACTTGTAACGTATAACAGATTTCATCATGAAACTAATTTTTTTGCAACACCAGAACTACCACAAAACCCATATCCCCTTCGACACATGACAATAAGAGCACCAAAATCAAGAACAAATTACGGATTCCAAACGATTAGATATCAGATGACTACCTTTTTGAATGAAAACAGAAATTTTAATGACCTCCTCCATCAATGCAGAACCCAAAAAATATACAAGAGAAAAGTGATTGCACTGTTGACTACATGACTAACCGGTACATCCTGTGACATATTGTAAATTGATAACAGTTAACATGATTGTATATATATTTTTTCCTTTTTATAATTCCCTGTAACCCAACAGCACGCATCTTAACGACTTTGAAGATATCTTAACATTGTTGTACAGTTTTTCTTTTGTTTTTTGTTTCTTTGTTTTTTTCCTTTTAACATGCCAGCAAGTGTAATGGCGACCGCTACATTTATTGTATTTGTATATTTTGAGTATTTCCCGAATGCAGTTTGCTTACCCCCAGGGAGGAAGGCCCTCGTCAGGCACCACGCCTTTTGGCCTCCTTCCTGAAGTGTATGAAACACTTCAAATAAATACTTTTCAAACTTTTCAAACTTTCAATTTAGCAGGAGAGAACCACCGGTGTGCATCTCGGATAACAACAGTAGAAATGTCGAAGCACGGATAACAATAGTAGAAATATCGAAGTTCGAAACACCAGGTCTCATTCCGATTATTCGCACCTGTGTTCTTCCTTCGTGGTTAACCACATGTGAAGATAAGAAAGGGCAGGTTTCATCCGTCCACCTTACACCTGCTGGCATTGGTGATGGTATTGTGGAAGCGCTTTCTTTTAGTAAAGTTTTCTCCTGTAAGGTTTTGTTCACCAAGACATCCAGTAGGGTTGATTTGTAATCAAATATTGACATCAACGTATTGCCGAATTCTGCGTGTCAAGTGCCTTTGCTGCAAATTCAATGTTAGTGTCGTCAATTGGTGACACGTCCACGACTGCCGAAGGGGACGCTATCGCCTGCAGGCTCGAAAAAGACAACAAACATATCAAACAAAACGAAGCCGTATTTAAAATCGAAAGGAAAAGAGGCAATAAGGTACGAGAACTCCAAGACAAACACACGCTCAACCCGCGTTCGTTGATGAACTGCGACGCGTCGCTGACGTTGCATCGAAGGAAGTGGCGGAAGACAGCCAGGTGGTAAGGAGCGGAGGGAAACACAGGAAGACGTCGATGGACTCCAGTCAGGCGCCCTAAGAACTTGACAGCAGCGGGAAAAGCGTAGCCAAGACCCGTCGATGGCATCCCGAAATGCCGTAGGCTTATGCAGACTATCCAAGGAAGCCACTCGGCAGCACAAACCCTCAATCCACCCGCTGCAACCTCCAAACTTGAAACGGACACAGGAGGCTTGCGTGGGTGGTCCAAGGGAGGTCCCCGGCAGCACGGGCGCAACGACAGACGGCTTCCACCCCCCCGCTTGAATCACCCGACCTGCGCTGTCTTCCTTCACACCTCGGTTTTCTGACACGTTAGCTCTCCATTCCTAGTGCACGCCGCGCTCTTCGTCGACGTCGCTCGCACGCACCATTCACACGTGCACACGCCCAACGCTGGGCTGGCGTGGTTCGGTTGGTTGGTAAACACTTAATGAAACAGTCAAGGGGTCGAAGGCCCAGATCTAGGTGTCGGCCAAGACTCCTTGGAATCTAGCAGCCTCTAGAGCAAGACCAATGAGCGCTCGTTGGTCGTCCAGGGTAGACCTGTGCAGACGAGCCTCCCAGGTATGTTGTGTGGGTGTTGGCATGTGTTGTCGTGGATAAGTCCGCGCCTCTTGGAGGGCAATTATTTTTGGGCGATCTCTGTGCTGCAGAAGCTGTTGGAGGAGAGCTCGTTTACGGGTGAACCCCCGACAGTTCCACTGCCAGAGGGTGAGACGGGTGGAAGTGTTACTGGGAGTCATGTTGGTTGAAGCGTTGCTCTAAGAGCGGTATTCGCGTTTCGACCTGCATGAAGCGGGCACCATGAGCTTCTTGTGTACGTGTCAACCTATCGATGGCCTCTGTGAGACCCTGAAGCTGCGAGAGGACTTGGGTAGAGAAGTGTTGAAAAGTGTTATTGAAAGTGTCTTCAGTGTTAGCCATGCGGCTGTCGAGGCGCCTGTCTAATGAAGGCGAGATCGTGCAAGTTTTGCACGACAAAGTCTCTGTGTACGTGGCGGCTCCGGAAACCTGCGGGAGAGGAGTGGTGCGCGGTATCGACCTCGAGTATACAACAGCCGACCTCCACGCAAACTTTGACGACCCACGAAACCCTCCAATATTCCAACTTCGTAGAATGGGCAAAACAGCGTCTATTTTACTCACTTTCCAAGACGAACGCGTCCCAAGATGGACCTACTACTATGGCGTACCCTTTCGGTGCTATCTTTACAAGAAACGCTACGAAGTTTGCCACGAATGTGGTGAGCTCAGACATCGGGCTGGCGCGGCGCTCCGCTGTCCGACGCACCACTGTCGATGCACCGCGTTCCTAAAATCCCCGGACGATTTCGTGTGCACATCACAGTTAGACACAGCAAGCACTATCTAATGTAATTTCTTGGAACACTTTAGTCCGTTTACTTGCCGCGTCAAGGCGCCATTGAAGGAGAGTGGTGGCGTACCTGGAGGCGCTAACTGCTAGCATGACTAACTAAAGCTGTGCAAGAAGCATGCACCGTATAAGAAATAAAGAATGCGCAAAACGTTATTCTCCATTATTTCGTAGTATGACGACGATTCCTGCATCTGTAGTGTTAGATGGGAAATAAACATTGATTTGATTTGATTTGATTTGTTATGAGTGATCTCTTCACGAATGCTAGTGACGATGCTAGTGTACTGAGCAGTATGAAAAAAGTAGAGGTTTTTACTGGGAAACCAGATGTGTCGCAGTGGAAACGACGTTGGTATGGGCTGTAATGATGTCCGTTGTGATATGTTGTTGATACAATGTTTTCTGCAGCTAAATAAGATTTGTGATTTTGGTACCCTTCGTTCTTTTTTTTTCCTACACAGAGGAAATGTCAGAGGAGACCGTCAATCAACTAGCTTCCAACTGTATGACTGTTCTTCTTGCAGGGTAAGGATTGTTTGAAATATGAAAATACTACGGGAGGCAAGAAACATAAGCTTTAAAGAAGCAATAAGGACCTATTTAAACACACCGTTCTGGTGATTAAGAGACAACATTAGGGAGTGAAACAGGCTGACTTTGAGAGAGTGCAACAAAACTTATGAAGCGAATAATACTTATCGCCCTTCGTTGAACAGGAACAGCGGTCTTCCACTGCCCAGGCAACCCATTTAGCTCAAACGCCTTTTGTTCAATCCGAAGATGCTTTAGTACGCGCAGAGATACCAACCCAAGCGGCGCAGCTAAGGGGCAAAGTATTGCAAACGAATGGTTCGATTTCTGGTCCTTTGTATAGAACCGGCCTTTGCCAATACGTTACCAATATTGGGCCCATTGCCAGCGCTGCTTGGGAAGCGCTTGACATGCACGGCTTAGCCACAGAAGCGCATAGAAGAAATCCTGAAACTGCGAGATGGGCAACCTTTATCATATTCAATGAGCAGAATACAGCCACAGTAGAAGGAAAGGCTTTTATAGAGTCTCCCAGTTAGTCTTGAACCAAGCTTGGGCTGTGGGGGAGTGTTCGTCAACGTAACGCGAGAAGAAAGGCCCGCTGTTAGTAGACGGTCATGATGGCAGTAAGGATAGAAACTACGGGTAAGGTAGGCAGTCAACAACAAATAACAGTGGACCAACCCATCCTTCATCCAACTTTTAGCCGTTGATGCTGGCATTCGCATCTTTTTAGGTGCGAATTATCACGGTTGGTATCAAAGAAAGTGGTCTCAACTGATTTCTAGGCTGCTAACACTGGCCACATCGGATCTCTTCTTCATGAGAGTCACTGTCTGTCCCGAGTATATTTAAGTGAGCACGAATATAGGTCATGTGTCGTGCGAAAACGCCGGTTCAGAGCCGTTTTGGGCAGGTCGTGGTGTTGGAACCTGTATTGGGAGAGACAGTAGGCGCAACAAAATTGCCGCCGCGAAGGTCACAAATGTCCAAAAACGCTTTGCTGCGAAGGGAGCACGCCTGGAGGGCTAGAGATGCATTACTTTCAAAGAGAGTATACTCTCTCTATACTATCTGAAAAGTAACGCGACTATATCAGGATTACTTACCAGAAATCTCATAGTTTTCATTGGTATTTCAACTTCTACAGCAACTTCCTGAAGTAGGTTGGTTGGTTGGTTTATTGGGTTTAACGTCCCAAAGCGACTAAGGCTATGAGAGACGCCGTAGTGGAGGGCTCCGGAAATTTCGACCACCTGGGGTTCTTTAACGTGCACTGACATCGCACAGTACACGGGCCTCGAATTTCTCCTCCAACGAAATTCAACCGCCGCGGCCGGGATCGAACCCGCGTCTTTCGGGACAGCAGCCGAGCACCATAGCCACTGAGCCACCGCGGCGGCCTTCCTGAAGTAGTTAATCTCTTTTCCTACATCGTAGTACAATCCATCACCTCACTCAGAGGTCCCGCAATCTTGTGACCCCATCTGCTGGTTACGTTGTGCGATCGAAGTGGACCGGTTGATGCAGACTAGTGTCGGAGGACCAGCCCAGAAACGCGTAAAAAATATGACAAACGCCAAAACAGCAACAACCTAGATATTTATAATGCTTTCGCATCCACTCTTAAGGAGCGTTAAGTGCAGTCAAATTTTTTATTTGTCCCATTCGGGTGCAGAAAATTCTTCCTTGCTCTTACATGGGCAGATTCGTTTATGGTCTTATTTGTTTAAACCTGCGATATTTAGGGGTGGTGGATAAGAAATTTTGGTTCAGCGTTTTTTGAGCAGACCACCATATAAATTGCCCAGATGCAGCCTCTGCCAACTTATCGCTGCTTCTAGCTTAGTTTCCCCACCTAGCTTTAGTGGCTGGTCCTTGGTTGGTGAAAAGAGGTATGAGGGTGGTAGGTGGCAGAAGCCACTGGAATGCTGAAGAAAGAACCACATCCGGAAACACGCCGCAAAATGACTTCTCCATGTAGTTTGTTTTCTTCTCTTTGTTTCTAGCGTCTCCGGCAACAATGCTATTTCTTAGGCATATGTTTGGTCATCCTAAAAAGACAGTCAGTTATTACTTTTACGCTAAACAATTGAGACCACGTCCATCTACTTGCCGTGTTTTATGCTAGTAAATAATTATCGTGTTTTTGTGTAGTCTAAAGTGGTCTGAAACCTCATTTTACCAAAATCGTCTAGATGAGCATACAGCAGTGCTGTGACAAGAGCGTTAATTATATCTTGGAAATTTCGCTCGTATGTTATTTCTGAATGGTAGGAGGGTGATATATGAAGTAAATTCTGCAGAACATTACTTTTCCGAGCACAGATACGACACAACAAGAGTAGCCTTGACATTTTGGTTCTACGTCATGAGAAGACATCCTGAGGTTCAGGAGAAAATGAGGCGTGAAGTAATGGAAGCTTTCAAGGAAGAGGTGAGTCTGGATTTTCAAGTTGTGATATAAAATAGATGAGTAGAAATTTAATGAAAGAAAAACATCCGGCGATGTTGTGAATGATAACGGCAGAGTGAGTTTATTATCCTCACGTTGCAACTGCAATGAGCAAGCAGTAGCGTCTAAACAGCCGTGTTTGGAAAAAGAGAGTGAAGAGTAGTCGGAGAGTAAGGCATAGTAAGTGACATGATAAAATTTAAGCATATCTAAGCATGAGGTGCTTCGTTCATTGTATTTGAAGCGACAAAAACATTCTTCATTAGAAAGAGGTGGTTTTGGCTATTATTTTTAAGCTTGTTTCCCTGGAAGTTTTCCTGTCCGAACGGGTTGAGGGAAGGAAAAAAGAGCCGGGCTCGAGTGTAACAATTGGATCAATTATGTCAGAGATGCAGTGTGCAAATATTTTTAACTGCTAGATAAATATTCTTGAATCGGTGAAGGAGGATTTTTTTACGCATATAAGAAGAAAAAGCTCAATGTACTACGCTCCAGCCAAAAGCATGACAAAAAACAAAGCAAACGCCGGTAGCGGCATCCGCTTGATCCTTGTTTACACGTATAATGGTCGGCGAATTAAGCACCGTACCTGACATAAAATATGAGCAGTTATCATTTATGCTCAGTGCTGTTACATCTCTGCCTCTCAGATTATTATAGAAAGGACCTTTCCCGACGTGCTTATAAAATTGAGTTCGAAGTTCCAGCAGCCAGAGATGCAGAAGATTTGCTGTAAAGCAAGAAAAGCTAAAGGTCACGCTAGGAAACTCTAAACATCTATTTTGGTTCTGCTGGTTTGCAAGAAGATGGTGCTCCAGTGAATTTTTACACTGTTTCATCGCTGTCAGGGGCTAAAACTTGCATATGTTGCTGATTTAACTTATTCGCTAGTATTTATTTTTCTAGTAAATATATCAAATTTCTGAGGTTAAGCAATATGCGGATCCCCAGGGAGGAAATAATGGAAGTTGTTCACTTTTGTCTCACATTTTTATTACTTAAGAATTACGGAGTGGAATTTGCGACACGGTGCCCGTGTACAGAGCCGTGACCAGTTCAGGCTAAGTACCCAGTATAATTCTGCAGCTGACCAATTTTCACGCCAATTTGCACGCCGCTTAGTCACAACCCACCAGTCATGACGGAATCCTGTTCTATTAAGATTACAGTCTTGCTTCTCCTTAGTAATCGCATGACGGGTAAGGCATGCGATTCTCCCTCTCAGTGTATTGAAAGGCACAGCCGGTCGAGCAGGATGATAGCAACTGTGTGTAGTACTTCTCCTTTTAAACAATATGTAGCATCGGCTTCAAAAATTGCGACTAAGTAATCCAGTTTGACTCTCTGATTAATTTAATGTGATAACGTTACACCTCTCGTGGGGCCAAAATGTGTCGTCGGTGACAAAAATTCGCCCATCGGCTGAAGGAAACTGGCCTCTGTTCACGGGAGCATTGCCGCTGTCTGGAGGGAAGTGACGTCACTAGACCGGAAGTGACGTTTCTTCCGGTGAAAGCGTTTACATCTTCTAATGCTATCGCATATTGCCAACGCATAATAGAATTAGGTGTCGGTTTGAGATTTCTCGTTTTCGAGTTCTTGTTTGTTATGTAAGTACTGGAGCTTCGAATTATATTTGCATTGCAGCCTTGAGATCAAATTAATAATGCACAGCCAACTTAAAGAAGCACAAGGAAATTTCTTTTTACTAATATGCTTTCAGAGCCATCAACTGATAAGACATGTTTCGGCTGAAAGGTAGACCTATTTAGGCATTTAACCTCGTAGAGTTTTATTCCAGGGGAACCAACTGCCTTATCACACACTCACGACGCTTCCTTACACGAACCAAGTGATTTCGGAGACGCTCCGGATATATCCACCGGTAACAACGTGAGTATTTCGCCAGAATATTGAGTATATTCTACGGCCGCCGCGGTGGCTCAGTTGTTATGGTGCTCGGCTGCTGACCCAAAAGACGCGGGTTCGATCCCGGCCGCGGGGGCTGAATTTCTTTGGAGGAAGAATTCGAGAGGCCCGTGTACTGTGCGATGTCAGTGCACGTTAAAGAACCCCAGGTGGTCGAAATTTCCGGAGCCCTTCACTATGGCGTCCCTCATAGCCTTAGTCGCTTTGGGACGTTAAACCCCATAAACCAAACCTGAGTCTATTCTAGGTTATCTTTTTCCCCAGGCCGCTGTACTTTTCTTTTTTTAAGCGGGAGTAGATTTGCTAGCGACTAGACAAAAATAAAAGTCAGTGCAGATGAGTTGGTAATGAGGCCAGACGCAAGCAGAGAGAGTAGGTCATGGTACATGCACAGTCACTGGTTTCTTAATGCTAAACTATTTGATCACCTAAACGTGTTACGCTTACTAGTGCCTATTAAACAGTAAAGGACTTAGAATAAATGAAATGAATTCTACTCGGTGTGAACTCACATTATTAGAGTATTCGGTTTATTCCAACGGAATCTTTGGTCCCGACAACAAGAAGTGCGTATTGCGGGCTGCCTTTGATTAAAATTCAACATCATTATAGGTTTTCTGCCATCTTCAAACAGGAACATCGGAGACGGCTGTATTGTTCTATTCACTAGGTTTTCGGGACGTTTTAACCTGAACTTCAAGATCGACAGTCGATATGTATCTAGTTTTATGATTGCCGCCTGCATGGTTGCAATGAGTTGCCCGTAGTAATGTTGCGGCCACTTTATGCTTTATGATTAATATTGCCGGCGAGCGACAACAGCTGAAAAAAAGATCACAAGCGTGCACCAACCGAAAGTCAGGGTTTCTTTCAGAGTGTATTGTAATTAGGCTGTCACTGAAATCTCGATTGTGCTGCAACATTTAACGTAATGCTTTCCGGTACTGCGGCAGAGGACACAGGCGCACTGATGTGTCCTCGATTTGAAAATACTGCAAATAGTGTTCGTTTTCAGTTTTGGAATGCAGAGGATAGCTCAATACCTCCGTTGACCTTTAGCCCGGTCTCATAACGACTCATGACTGAAACATTACAGCGTTTGATTTACTAATTTGAAAGAATACATCACTGGAGGGTTCATGACGAAGCTGGTGGGAGATGGCATACCAAAATTTTAAATTTCTCCTTGATGGAAAAAGTGCACATAAAGGATGTATAGTGAAGTGGTTTTCAGTCGATAGTTGACGTGGTATGCCAGACAATTCTGGACAAAAGCGTTTCTGAGCGAAGAAGCGTCTATGAACGCAATTTTCTCATTGAATGGAAGATTTCACTAGAACAATCAATATGTCCGCAGGTCACCCGACGGCAGTTTTGTATTTTTTTGTATTAACATTTTTGCTATCGTCTGCAGCTTTCCACATTTGTTTTATATGGGTTTCTTAACTGCTCGATGCGATGGACGAAAACTCTTCAAAAGAAATATTTTGCTACATATCAGAAGAGTGGGCCATTACCATCAGTATTTCCGTATCAGTATATAGCAATTTTCAAAGTTTTTGTCCGTGAAATTTGGACATGAATGCTATTTGATCTTCGAAAAAATCTCTTGTGCATAGATTCACGACCCGATGTGCGGAAGAAGATTACCGCTACGGAACGTACCTCATAAGGAAAGGAACTTCGGTAATGGTTCCCGTGTACCAGCTGCACCATGATCCGCACTACTGGACAGAACCCGGAAAGTTTTACCCCGAAAGGTGAGCGGTTCCTTTAATTTTGGAATGTTCTGCTGCAGCCCCAGATGACCTTGCCGCTTTATATCTTGAGGGGAGGATTAAAGCTGACAGCTGGTGCCATCAAGGAACCACCCTGGCGGGATGGCGGGAATAACAGTACGCACAATAAGATTTACGTTGTTAAATTCATGCACCCTACAATGGAAAAGAATAGCGAGTAGAGCTAGCTGATTTGACATTTTGAAATTTTTGAGACCTCGAAAGCCTGAAGACGACAACGACAATCCGATATACACACACCGTCCCATGAATATATGTGCATCGATTTCGTTGCCCTCATCGTCCTTTCACTGTTCAGGTTTCAAGAATATCCTAGAACCGAGTGAAGTAAAAAAGATGAGCCGAAGGCGCTGCTTACGCTAAGGCGGTCACGGCTTGTAATGTATTAGTGCAAAGGTTCATTGGCAACATTTCAACGAGAACCTTTTCTTACCGTATTGACTTCTATTACAAGACAATGGAGAGAGGCGGCTAGACACAAATGCAGGCGAGTGCGCTCAACGTGAGATTTCTATTCAGCGATGTTGTGCGCTTGAAAGAGAGCACGGCTATGGCGATAACTTCGCGAACGAAGGGATGCCGTTGCAATTAAAATATCTGCAGTAGCCGGACCCACTCTGTCACATCTATCATGACTTCGTATGTAGCGGTGTAAAGTGAGAAACAGGCCGTCTCCATCTGCCTAGGGTCGGGAGCACGCAGAAATATCATACCCTTGTATGAACATGAACTGGCATTTCGTGTTCCGGTGACACTAAATGAGGCACACTGAAAAGAAACACAAACTAAAACTTTAAAATTACGAAACAACGAAATGAGCTCTTTGCTAATTGTTTTTCCGTGCGTCTTCCAGCCTAAAATAACACATGTGTGCGTCCCTACCTCACATACCCTGGCAATGCCAGTTCGAATATCAGTAACACCAGCAGCCTATAGGACGAGGAGTGTGGTATGGGTACCCGCAGCTGAGATCTAAAACGTCCTGCACATATTAATTTCTACTCAACATTGTGCAATATATCCTACTACTTCGTTGCTCTCGCGTCGTTGTCGAAGGCACTAAAATCCTTCGCAGAGACTTTGGAAGTGCAGTGTAAAATAGCTGTAGAAAACGGGGAATGTGAAAGTTACTGTTTTATGGTAGTACAGAATGATACCTAAAAACAGTAACACAGAAATGAACGTTTACATGGGGAATACAAAACTTACCAGTGTAGTGTGCCAACTCTGACAGGTTCCGCTACCGCCATGCGCCGACACTGCGCTGCGCCTGACGACGACGAAGTTATGCGCCGACACTACGCTGCGCCTGACGACGACGAAGTTCCCCCGCTCTCTTGGTGCTGGCTACGCCCGTCTACGCTGCCAGACCCTGCACAGCGGTTCGGTCTCTTGAGGACGCCTAATAAACGTACCCCTACAATTGGTGGAGGTGCTGGGTTCGTCCCCTACCAACCTGGAACTCCGGAGCCGTACGCTGCCGCCTGTGTCAACCATGCCAAATGAGACTGCCCCAACACCGGCGGCCAGTTCAACCACCGTCATTTGTTCTGGCGCCATCCGGCAGCGTGACCCTGCCCTCTTCAGTGGCACTGCCGACCAAGATGTTGACGACTGGTTGTCATCGTATGAGCGAGTGAGCAGCTACAACAAATGGGATGACACTATCACTATCAAATGGGATGACACTATCAACGTGGCGAACCTCTGGTTTCGAAACCATGAGGCGGACCTACCCACTTGGCCCGTATTTAAGAAGAGTTTTGCGAAAGTATTCGGCCGCCCTGCGGTGCGCGAGCTCCGTGCCGAACAGCGCTTACGGGACCGCGCTCAACACACCGACGAGACCTTCACAAGTTACATTGAGGACATCGTTGACCTCTGCAAACGTGTTAACGCCGCCATGCCAGAAGCGGACAAGATCCACCACATCCTCAAAGGCATCGCTGACGAAGCATTTCAGATGCTCCTCGCGAAAAATCCTACCACCGTCAGTGAGGTTATTAAGCTTTGCCAGAGCTACGACGAGCTCCGCAAGCAGCGCGCTTCCACACGGCGTGCCGGTGTCTGCGACGAGGCCCTCTCTACACTGGCCCTGGGCGGTAATTCTCCTGAGGACTCCCCTCTTCTCAACCAAATCAAAGTCTTCGTTCGTGAAGAGGTCGCTCGCCAGCTGTCCCTCATATCACATTTTCAAGACCCCGCCCGCCAAGTTCCTGACTCGACCCCGTCTTTGGCTCCTACCATTCGCCGTGTCGTGCAAGACCAAGTCGCTGACCTGCTACCATCTAGCCCTGTGCTACCGCCTGTGACAGCACCCCTGACGTACGCCCAAGCGGTGGCCAGGCCACGACATACGCCGGCACCCGATTCCTACCAGGCCGCCCCTTCTTTCCGTCCGCCGCCGCCGTCTGAGCCCCCGTCTCAAGCTCCGTTCTCAAGAGTTCGCCCACATTCTACGAATCCCTGGCGTACTGCGGACAACCGACCCATCTGTTACGCCTGTGGTCGGCCCGGCCATGTCGGGCGGCTTTGCCGCCAGCGCCTTCCGCCTTCTCGACCTGATCTGCGCTCCTACCCGTACGATGCCGAACTATCCTCGCCGAGAAGTCCACCTGGTCCCCCCTTTGTTTCCCCTGATCGCCAAATTTACACCACTCGCCGATCGCCTTCCCCTCGACGCCGTTCCCCTTCTCCGATGCTGCGACGTTCTAGCTCCGCACTTGAGGGAAACTAACAGCCGCAGTTCCAGGGGCAAGAACTGCGCTTGTTTCGAACTCCTCAAGTCCTCCGTGTCGTCCCGCTAATGTAATCGCAGTGTTCGTGGAAGGTGCCAAGGTTATCGCCCTCGTCGACACGGGCGCTGCAGTATCTGTTATAAGTGAAGCTCTCTGCCGCCGACTCCGCAAAGTGACTACCCCACTTTCTGACTTTTCGCTTCGCACCGCCTCATCACAGCGCATTCATCCCTCAGCCGCATGTACGGCCCGTGTCCTCATTGAAGATGTTTTGTACACCATCGAGTTTATTGTGCTGTCTCACTGCACACACGACATCATCCTGGGATGTGACTTCCTTTCGACCCATCGTGCCGTTATTGACTGCGCTCGAGCTGAAATCGCCTTTTCTCCGCTGTGTGACGCTCCCTTTTGTGACGTACCTACGCAGTCTGCCAAACTTGTGGTCGCGACTGATACCGACATTCCTCCGTTTTCTGCTGCCCTCGTACCCCTCTCCTGTGCCGGCGTCACTCATTCAGCTGTTTTCTTCACGCCTTCCGAAACCGCTTCCCGCCATCCCTGCCTCCTGCTTCCCTTTGCTGTTCTGACGATCGACCATGGACAAAGTGCAATTTACGTCTCGAACCCATCTTCGTGCCCGTAAGCAGTGCTCCGAGGTGAATGCCTCGGGCGTATTGAAGAACTTGATTCCCGCCTTCCCTACCCTATTCTTGATGCCACCGCTTCCTTCGATGTCGATGTGCTCAGCTCCTGTGATGTTAAGAATGGTCCACCGCCCTCCGACGTCTTCCACCGTGCCATTGACGCTGACCTTCCACCCGCGCTACGTGATCAACTCGTCGCCCTCCTCCAGCGCTTCAGGTCTTCTTTCGATCTTCCTCAGACTGCCTTGGGCCGTACGTCTGTCGTTGCGCACACCATCGACACCGGTACACACCTGCACAGCGGTTCGGTCTCTTGAGGACGCCTAATAAACGCACCCCTACACCAGCATAAATTCGCTGCGCCCTCACGCATCTGTCAATTTTTTTAAGCGGAAGGGACACTCGAGAAAAGCTCTTAGAAAAACTTTACGATTATTACGAAATTATTGGTGGTTTTATGTCTCGACATCCTATAAAACGAAAAGATTCCCATATTTAGAACGAATATAATTATGGCAGGAAAGAAGAAAAAGGGCGCATGTGCGTGCAGAATTTTATCGATTTTATCTGTCTATTTCTCTCTCAGTGAGCTGCAAGCTTTCTAATTACACTGAGCCAACTACTATACTATGCTATTCAGGAATATGTATTCTCTTTTGATTCTTTTAAATGAAGGTTAAAAACGAACACCACCGAAAGAATGAAAAACGCCCAGAGACAAGCGATGTTCCAGGCAGTCGCATTTGTGTAGGCGGGATAGAGTGCCATGTTTGGTTTCAGGCAGTTATGAATTGCAAATGTCTTAGATAAATATTGTTTCAAAACCGTGGAAAACTACCAAGATGCAATGACTGGGACTGCACTCAGAGGAGAGGTGAAATGTTTTCTACCTGTTTTATCATCCAGCGATTGCGCCCGTATTAACTAAATTTCGGTGGCACATTGTTACATAGAGAAACTTTAAGTGGAAACACATATTTTAGGTCCGCTGGTCGTTTCGTCAGACATTTCAAGCGATTTTCTTCCCGTATTCAGAGTAACAGGGTGCAATAAAGGAAACCCGCGCACGCGACTCAGTCTCCACCATAATTTGGAAAGGCGAGGAACTACTTCAGATCAGCTCTAGAAACTGTTTACTCATTTTGCCTAACTGCATTTAATTAAGCATTGCATTTGGGCCCAGTACCTTTATAACATGTCCTCGGCAGCCAATCCGTAAATGCTCAAATAATCTGGGCGGAGGAGCAGTCTAGCAAGGTAACAGCAGTTCGCAATTGGCAGCGAGGTGCTGGAAGTGTCTACTTAGGGCAGGTAGTGAACGCTGATCTGGATCATGACAGGGAAACGACTAGAGAGAGAGAAAGGAATTTTAATGAGGAAAAGGTGGAAAGGTCGGCCGGTGGTAACATATATGGCTCTGACCTGCTACTCCACACAGGGGAAAGGGAAGGGGAGGAACAGGAAAGTGAGAATGAAGGCTGATGATGGCATAATACATTGAGTTCCATGGGTGATGTCGACACACACACACACACACACACACACACACACACACACACACACACACACACACACACACACACACACACACACACACACACACACACACACACACACACACACACACACACACACACACACACACACACACACACACGCACGCACGCACACGCACACGCACACGCACACGCGCACACACACACACACACACACACACACACACACACACACAAACGCTGACTGGCACTCGCATCGCGGTGAGTAGACGCACATAAAACTGGTGTCTGAAACACAAACACCGACACATGTCATTAACCATGTTGGTAGTGCACAGGCGGTTACAGACGGGCATCCAGGCCTGTTTCACACAAAAAGTTGAGCACAGCCTTTGTCACACGCCACCAATGAGAACGTCTCGCCCTGGCGCCCAGGAGAGTTTCCTCAGAGAGAGGGCGAGAGTCCAGTTGTTTCACGGTCGCCTCCAATGTTCTTCTTTCAGCAGTATCGTTCGGGCACTCGCAAAGAAGGTGTCCAATAGTCTGTGGAGCGTGGCACTGTACGCAATTTGGGTTACTTTCGATGCCGAACTTGTGAAGATACTGTTTGGTGTAGGCAACGCCAAGCCGTAACCGGTGGAGTAAAGTCCCATGACGTCGCACCACTGTAGATGGCAGATGAAATCGTGAGCCGGCGTCAAGCTTAGAGACCTGCTCCTGTTGATGGCTCGAATCAGGGGGGTGGAGCGCATATGGCAGGCTACCTTAGATCACGAATTGTAGATTACCAATATCCCTCAAAAGAAAAGTGTATAACATACAACACACAAAGTATACAACCGGTACTCATCTAAGGTGCAGAAACGTGGAGGCTAACGAAGAGAGTTCAGCTTAAGTCAAGGACAACGCAGCGAGCTATGGAAGGAAAATAGATTGGTGTAACGTTAAGAGATCGGAAGCGGGCGGAGTCGGTGAGGGAACAAATGCGGGTTAATGACAACCTAGTTGAAATCAAGAGGAAGAAGTGGGCTTGGGCAGGGCATGTAATGCGAAGGCAAGATAACCGCTGGTCCTTAAGGGTAACGGAGTGGATTCCAAGAGAAGGCAAGCGCAGCAGTGGACGGCCGACAGTTAGGTGGGTGGATAGGGTGGCCGCAACTGGCAAAGGAGAGCGTTAATTGGAGAGACACGAGAGAGGCCTTTGCCCTGCAGTTGGCGTATTAAGGCTGATGATGATGATGATGTAGATAGCACAACCACAAATGTAGATATAGAAACAGAGATGACATACAAGTGCTCTCATACTGAACTATTTGATACCTGCTTCCACAAAAAGCTGCCTTGGTGAAGATGTAAGGAATCTACTAGAGTTTTTTCGATATAGTGGAATATTCTGTGCGCTACTGACTGTTTCTCAAGAGAGCGGGTCAATTATTTTAGATTGAAACCAAGGTTTGAAAGCTTACTGATTTTCTAATATGAAAGGGCTGGGGAGATATCGAAAGACGAACCGATTTAGCTTAAAGTTATCATGTGACCAAATCTTGAGATATATAAGATTTGTTGCTTGCTACAGGTTTTCACATTGTGTCTGAGGAAATTATTATTGTTAGCCGGTGACATTGAATCGAACCCAGGCCCTGACATGACCCGAATTTTACAACAACTTAATGATATTGCAGTCGACATAAAAGATATGAAAGAGAACAGATTACCGAACATAGAGAACAAATTAGATGCCCTGTCCAGGCTTGAGAGCCGAGTAACGTCCTGCCAAGAACAGGTTAGTTGTATGAGTACAACGATTGAAAGGCTTGAAGCAAGGCTTGAGCAGCTCGAAAATTATAGTAGGAGGTCAAATTTGATCATATATGGCATCCCAGAAACTGAAGAGGAAACAAATGAATTGCTTGAAGAAACCGTAAACAAAGATATTTTTCATGATATTTTAGGACTCGATCCTATCCCTATTGAGCGGATACATAGGTTAGGTAAACCGGCAATTGACAAAACACGTCCTGTAATCCTAAAGCTTTTAGACAGTAGGCATAAAACTGTGATACTCAAGAACGGAAAGAAACTAAAGGGAAAAGATTATTCAATTGGCGAAGACTTTTCAAAGAACGTTCGTGAACTAAGAAAGAAACTATGGGATAGCGCGAAGCCGAACCGAGATAAAAAAGAAAGGGTTTCCGTGGTGTTTGATAAGTTATATATCAATAATATTCCTTACGTTTGGGACTGCGAAAAAAATGATAAAGTGAGGGTTCAAAAAAACGACGGGATCGGCGCAAGTCGGCCCGTGACGCGAAGTTGTACGCAGTTGCGAAACCGCTCACCGATAAAGTGAGTGGTTCATTTACCTCAGCTTCTTTCTTGACTAAGACAGATAGCTTGTCTTGCCATAGTAACACGGACCAATCTAGTATAAAAAGCTTGAGAATAGTTAACATTAACGCACGCAGCGTTGCAAACAAGAAAGACTCGCTTGAACTTAAACTGCTGGAGTTCGACCCACACATATCAGTCCTGACGGAAACTTGGTTACATGACGACTTAGCAGATGACCTGGTATTTCCTCCTCATTATAAAGTCGTTCGCAAGGACAGGACCTCGAGGGGTGGTGGCGTAGCCATTCTCTTAAAAGACTCTGTAGAATGCGACCTTGTATATGATGTTCCTGACCTTGAATGCCTTTGCATAAAAATTTCTTGCTGGGGTCATTCTTTCATCCTGTATGGTTGCTACAGGCCACCAGATGCCACACCCGACTATCTTATTAAGCTACAACATCACCTGTCTCATTTCCAAAATAAGAAAATACTGTTAATAGGTGACTTCAATCTGCCAGATGTGTGCTGGGACCGCTTACAAGGCGGTGCTAAGTCTGGGAGCAGTGCAGACGTTCTGTTTGATGTCATGCTTACTCATGATTTAGTTCAAATTGTAAATCAACCTACTCGTGTACAAGGTACATCTTCCTCTATACTAGACTTAGTTTTTGCTAGCCGTCAATATTCTATGCATACTGTATCGGTCGAAACAGGCATTTCAGACCATCACCTCGTAAGCGTATCGATAGATTTAGTTAAGTCCTCTTACCACAACAAAAAAGCCAGTCATGTACGTTGTTTCAAGGATTATTCTAGGGCTGATGATGCCGCAGTGATTGAACATATGGAAACTTGTTTACCGAGCTTCGATGATAACGATGATGTCTGCAAGCTGTGGGAGCGATTCGTCGAAATGTGTCAATATTGTCTAAATGCCTTCGTTCCGAATAAACGCAAAAAAGTTCACAAACGCACACCTTGGATGACGCGGAAGATTATTCAACTGAAGCGAAAACTAAAAAGATCTAAGAAAAAAAACCACCAGTTAAGTCAGATTGAAACGCTTAAAAATAATCTTGAACCTGCGGTTCGTGAGTCAAAAGACTTGTACTTTAACACAACGTTACCCAGTTTTGTTAAAAATGACCCAAGTAAATTTTGGAACTTCCTGAGTGACAGCAAGAAACATATCTCAAAAATAACAGCGGAGGGAGATACTTTGACTGATCCGATTGACATTGCACGCCATTTTAATTCTTTTTTTCACAGCGTATTCTCTGAAGCAGGTGTACAAACTGTACAAAGCGCATCATATTTTCCTGTGTCGGAGGTTGACTTTGTTAGCCTCCCTGGTGTATTTGCTTTGCTTTTAGAACTGAAACCTAAAACTTCTTCTGGTCCTGATAATTTACCAAATGTGTTTTTGCGACGCTATGCCGAAATAATTGCGAAGTTTCTTTTTGTGTTGTTTAAAAAATCTCTGCTGTCATCAAAACTTCCGGTTGAATGGAAGACTGCTCGAGTTGTTCCCATCTTTAAAAAAGGTGACTGCGCATTACTACAAAATTACCGTCCTATTTCTTTAACTTCCGCATGCTGTAAAATGCTCGAACATATTATTGCTAAACATATTAACAAATTTCTTGAAGAACACTCCATATTAAGCGACTTTCAGCATGGGTTTAGAAAGGGCTATTCTACAATAACACAATTAGTTACAATAGTACACACTTTTGCTAAAACACTGGATGTGAATGGTCAAATAGACACCATATTTATGGATTTCAGCAAAGCATTTGATAAAGTTCACCACGGAAAACTCATTCAAAAACTAGAAAACATTAATATTCCAGACATTTTAATATCGTGGATTCAAGATTACCTCACGAATAGAGTGCAATTTGTTTCAGTCGATGGGTGCAGCTCCAGTTGTCTCCCAGTCACCTCTGGGGTGCCCCAAGGAAGCGTCTTGGGGCCCTTGCTTTTTCAGATTTACATCAATGATATTGTTAATGTGGTTACTCCAGGAACTCATATTCGCTTGTTTGCTGATGATTGTGTCGTTTTCCGTCAAATTACGCGTACTAACGATCAAAACGAACTTGACCAGTGTCTTCGAAATGTTCTTGATTGGTGCAGCGAGTTTTCCATGGTTCTTAACACTGAAAAAACAGTTTCGATGCAAATAACACATAAAAAGAACCCAATTAACCACGTGTATACACTCGGATCATCAACACTAAAGCAGGTTAATAGCTACAAATATCTAGGTGTAACAATCACAAGCAGTATTTCCTGGAACTCACATATAGATAACATATGCTCCTCTGCATTTAAAAAGCTGTGTTTTCTGAGGCATAAACTAAGAAATTCACCTTCTCACGTAAAACTGCTAACGTATAACACTTACATCAGGCCAAAGCTTGAGTATGCTTCGGTTGTTTGGGACCCATTCACTAAACTTAACATATATAAATTAGAAAGGGTTCAAAGAAAAGCTGTTAGGTTTATCTATTCCAAATTTAAAATCACCGACTCCCCCACTGACCTCATGGCGGCTAACAATATTGAAACACTTGAAACGCGAAGAGGAAAATATCGCCTTGAGTTTCTTTATTCTTTACTTAACCATAAGTTTGCTTTGGATCCTTCACAGTACATATCCCCTTTAACCACACGTTATACCCGACATCATAACATTCACTCATTGACACCGTATTTTGCGAAAACTGACTGTTTTAAGTATTCGTTTTTTCCGCGGACAATATCCGATTGGAACCATGTTATGACATCGTAATAGTTTGCAATATTTGTCTCCTCATTTTTATGTATATTTCTTTTCATTGTGTTCTGTATCTTTTGAGTTTTAAGAATATATGCCTGTCCTGCTTGGACCCTGAAAAGGGTCTGCAGTATGTACTAAATAAATAATAAATAAATAAATAATAAATATATGCAATTTCATGGCATATCTCTAGACCATTCTCTCAGACCTTGTGGCAGTTGTAGCGTGACGCAAAAACGACGGAACAATGGGAATCTTTGGTACTTTATATCTGATTTTATATATTTATACAGCGGTTAAATATTTCAAACATTATATCTGCGGCTAAATCTAACCGGAATTTTTTTGCTGCGCTAGGGGCCAGCAAGAATAGACAAGAGGGCTGATGTTGCAGTTATAAATTAGCATGGCCGAATTACATGCACTCGTAATGCCGCCTATAAAAGTGCGTGCCTCTGTCGTGCACCTTTCACTGCACACCCAAGCAGTGACGTAAACAGTAAACGCCCTTGTCGCATTGTAGTGCTGTAGAGGGATTTCTCCAGCATGTTTTTTTCGTATATGCTCTGATCGCAGGTTCAGCCCTGAAAACAAAGCTCTCATTGACCCGGTAGTCTACCAGCCATTCGGCCTTGGGCCTCGCATATGCATTGGCCAGCGTCTGGCACTCGTGGCAATCGTATCCGTCGCTACGCAAGTGCTGCGTCACTTCCGGATAGCACTGGCACCCTGTCAAAAGGTACTGCTTACAGTGTTTTTTGTAAACTCAGAAAACCGCCCAGAAGATCGTAAATGCTTATTGAGAAAATTTTTATGAGTATTCAGAATAAAAGCATGGCGGGTGGAGAAGCTACTTGCGACACACATGAAGGAGGTAACAGACGCAGGTCGAACACCATCTGTAAGTTCTTGAAAATGTTCTTTATAAACATCGTTGATGCGATTCAGCCTGCAGATGCTATTCGGCAGATGCTCTTCGCTAGGTTGTCTAGAACAAGAATTCGCGCAATCGGCGCCTGCCGTTATTATTGAAGCTCGAGTTGGACGTCCCGAACCAGAGTGTTGCCGACAAAAGACAGCGTGTTCGGGCACTCTGTATCGATATGAACCACCTGGGTTGGTTCACCACGCACTGACCTCGCATAGCACACGTGCGTCTTTGCTTTCTCCTTAATTAAAATGTGGCAATAGAGGCCGAAATTCGACCACGTCACCTTATGAACAACGACCGAGTAGTAAAGGTGCTGCTTCGCCGTGGTGGGTCCATAAAGCACGTCAACATGGTTTTGCGCCTCTTAAAAAGGAAAAGGGAAGAGAAAAGGAAGGGTTTTGTGGAAACTAGGACCACTCTCATAAGCTCCTATAAGTTATTTAGCCCTATGAATACAGCTTGCCCTTTGCAAGTGACAGCAGCTCGCTGCAGTATTCATGACTGACTAAAAGACATGGTACAGAGGGCAAAACGCTTGTCTAGAACACGTTCTGGGCGTGTTTCGGGCTGAACACGCGATGCCAATAGATAGCACTTGCTTAAAGATGGTCTGGATGTAAGCATGTGCAGCTAAACTTATAGGATTTCGTTGTCATTTTTTACTTCAGGGTCGAAGCGCCTTTGGGAGGTGAGGAGCAGACAGTTCGCTCGTTCTAGACATGCGTTTTGCCCTCTGTACACATATTCCTGGCATTAGCGGTGACAGCGTAAATTGCTTGGTTTTCAGTAACTAATGTGCTTTTAAGAATTCGTGGTTGAAAAGTTGCCGATGAGCACCTCATACTTACGTTTTTAGTCCGTATTTAAGCAAACTTATAACGCGACAGTGTGAAGGATTTCGTTCAGTGGCATGGCGTCCGGGGCGTGTTGAGAAAAGCAGAAGGCCCAGCTGCCGCCTTGGTCAGGTTAGGTAGTGACGTCATTCGTACCTGCCCACCGGGGCAGGTGGCAGTTAAGTGAGCAAGTCCCTCCGGTGGCTGTGGTAGGAACCGCCACCTGCCGGAGCAGCGGCGCATCGCTGAAACACTGCACCACTGCACCAGGAGTGGTACCAAGACTCCCAGTGATCTATGACTGCAAAGTAGAGAATGAACAATTCATTCCGCATATACGTGCGCATGTAGGCAGAACCTAGACGATAGAGAAGGTACGCTTGTGCGGGAGATATTTCTAGTGCTATCGTAATGTCCTATAAAGGGTGGGTTAAGCTTTATGTGATGACGAAAGAAAGAACTGTGTCCATGTCTGCGAAGTGATACGCAATGATGACCCCAGGCCTCTGAAAGAATCTATTGTCACGTAGTGGTGACTGCAGCCCGGCGAACAGGAAAACAGCGTGAACGTCTTCGAAACGAAACTCTTTATTCGGGCTGACTTGCGCCCGCAAAGAATTGAATCACTCGGCGGCGGCGTAACAACAGCGTGCTCGGCGGTCGTCGAACAGAATGACCGCCGCTGTCGGCCGTGCTCTTTTTAAAGCTGATAGCGATCCTTCGAGATAAAGCTTTAGAAGTTACTAGAACATTCTGGCGCAAACTAGAAACGGCTCCGTCCGGTTGCGATCAATCAAGATAATTCTAGGCGCGTCTTGCGTCACAAACGAAGCGATAAAGCAGCGGGCCGGCAGCCTTGAAGCATGAACAAATAAAAACAACAAACAAACGCTACAAAGATTCGCGGCACTATAAACGCTATTGAGCCTTAAAGGTAGAGCTTAAGTGTCCCTTCAAGTTTTTTTTTTCTGCGTGTAGGTGACCATCCCTTCATTTTGTTATAGTAGTAGAGACGCGAGATGTTTGCACCTGTATTTTCTTGTTTATAATCATGTGGTACATATTTTTATGCATAGATTAACTCCTGCTATGCTGATTCAAAGACTAACCAGTTCACAAATGAATTTATACTTCACGCTG
Source organism: Amblyomma mixtum (assembly GCF_055824585.1). Taxonomy (NCBI): domain Eukaryota; kingdom Metazoa; phylum Arthropoda; class Arachnida; order Ixodida; family Ixodidae; genus Amblyomma; species Amblyomma mixtum. The sequence goes on along the minus strand of NC_143015.1, from coordinate 89,344,752 downwards.
TCTTGGTTTTGGCTTCCAGAGCCCAGTGATAGCTGTGACGTCAAAGATGGAACTAGGTCACGTGAGGAATAGAAAAACTGCAATTTACTAACTCAAGCGTAGTTTTAACTCACTGCACCGCTCCAGCTGTACTGCTTCATGAGTCGCAATGATAGCAAACGAAGTATGAGTCGCTATACTGGAGACTGCTTCGCACCACTAGTGATTTAGTGTCGGCTTTTACGTCACAGCTATCATTTGCTTAGTGAAACTGAAACCAAAGTAGCATGAATAAAATATTAAATCATAAATTATTTTTGTGACTTGCTCGGTGAAACTGAAGCCAAAATACTATGAGATAAAATATTTATTTATGACTTATTCAGTGGTTTCAGGGGAGTACAACTTCATGATTCACGTGTTCTAGCGTCTTTGGCATCGTGTGGAGAATAACACGTGGAAATTAAAGCAGCTGGCAGTGCTTCTATATCAAGAAGTCATTTCAGCCAGTTCCAACATGTTATGTTCAATATCAACCAGTTAGGAATTGGTTCAGCAATAAGAGAAAATAGTTGGCTAAGAAGAAAGAGACCTTGCAAACATTGTCTAAATATATCTAGGAAACCCAAATTAGCTGCAGTATTATTCGTGTTAGAAGCGGATGTAGTTATTTTGAGGCCAGAGCTTAAAGAAAATGCCCTTAGAGCAAGGTATCAATGAATATTAGATCTGTGTTATCAATCGGAAGCCTATTGTTTACTGCGTAATTTTTGTTCTTTTCTACAGCCTGATCTGGAGCTGGACACCTACTCATTCCTGGCTGTGCCAAAAGATGAAGTTCGGGTGCGACTTGACAGGCTGAAGAGCGACCAGTAAATGATTCCTTCGTCGTTTCGGCATCATCAAACTGAGCTACCGGGACAAGAAATAAAACTTTGTGAAGAGATCTTTCGCTGTATGTTTTAGAAGCATTATAAACAATACTACTAGAACATGATTCTAACACTAGGGGACGTAGAAGAAAACAAAAGGGCAATGCGTTTTGTAAATTTGTAGCCATAGCTACATTACCCGCAGTCTCGCCGTTTCGCTGTGGGCCTTCGGCGCCACTTGTGCGCATGCGCGAGGAGCCGAGTGACGTCACAGCCGCGCAGCTAGTGCGCCTCGCGCCGCTCGCCTCCAACCGAGAGGAGCCGCCGAGTGACGTCACAGCTGCCGGCGCTGCTCGCTGTGACGTGTTGCTGTGACGTCACAAAAAAAAACACATTGTCATGGACGCCAAGGAGAGCGAGGCCGACGCTGTGCGACGTGACCAGGTGTATACCGTACCTTTCGCTACGTATATCCGTGCATAGCTGAGCTAAGCCACTGCCAATTTTTTAGTAATGTAATCTTCACACGTTATTATCTATTAACGATGGCAATTTCGCCATGGCGCTCCATGACACTCTTAAGCTCAGTGTCTATTTCTCGGTAGGTATTAGCTGATAGGAAACACTGCCACGTAGAAGGCTATCCTTTATTGTCAATGAGTAGTGAACAATGTTACCAAAACCCTCAATCGACCGGGAGTCGCTGTAAAATATGCAAGCATAATGTTGAGCAGTTCTCATCGGGTCCCACTACAGAAGACGGCGATCAGCAACGGCGGATAGGTTTCGGCGGCAGCGACAGCGCAAGGCACACTGCCTGATGTGTCTACCTCTTCCCACGTAGGTTAATTCACCGAATCGCTCGAAATACTAGTCATTTTGGTAGTTATCATTGCTGCCATCTTTTTCTGCGTGTTCAACTGATCGACGTGCTCAACTGCTTTCGTGGTGGTCTTATTTTTGCGCAAGTTTGTCAGTTACGTGAATATGCGTGAAATGCCATCTAAAACTGAGCTTGTGCCGAGAGTGGATGAAGTTGAACCAACATCTGCTGAAAGTGTGTGACCACCTCACTGATGAAAGCGTCGGCGAGATATCAGTAAAAATCTAAACTTGGGGATCGTTGTCGTGGAGCTTAGAACGCGAGTGCTTGAACTTAAATCCAACATGAAATTCTCATACAACATCGTGGAGAACTTTCCTGACGGGAACATTTTGGTAGCAGCAGACAACAGACAATTAAAAGCCCAAAGCGTGTGATTTGTCTAGAAAGGTTTCCGAGCTGGAGCAGTACTCAGATGAATAACACGGTTATTGAGGGAATTGTGCTCACTCTAGGCGGAGACTGTGCCAGTCATGAAGATCATTCCAAATTAATTTGAAAGCTCGGTTTCACCCTATGATCGCGACGTTGTTTAACGAGTCTCAGCAAAGGATACAGAAAACAGTGTTACCAATGAGATTTTTAAGGCGAAAAAAAAACTGAATACGTCCGTAGTGGACGAAAAGCTGGGTTTGTCTGAATCATGTCAGCGTGTCAATCAGAAATAAAAAAACCCGTGTGAGCAAACGACAACCGCAGCGCACAAAACATACCGCTTTTCCCAAAGGCACTGGCACTCAATAAACCTAAAAGCTGGAAATTTTTGTGGAGAGACTGCTTTCGGATAAAGAAAGGAAAACTGCTGACTCTCAAAAAAAAAAACAGTGCAAGAAAAGTGGGGCACCACCCCAACACCCATAGATCACTGACACACTTCTCGAGGCTGTGCGCACACGCGAGAATCTTCTCAAAAAACAAAGAAAGAACCATTTGACACAAAACCACTTCGCCACAAAACGTTTTGTAACTACCTGCCCTTGCAGATGGAGGAAGAAAACAAATTACTTTGAAAAGTGAATTATAGATTGCAGTAGTAAAAAGGAAAGAGGTGTGAAGTATTTATTGCGCTCTCAGACAAAAGCACACAACACGCGATAAAATCCACCGCAACTCATGACAACGTTACTTCCTCTAAACTTCAAGACATTATCGGTGCTTTCAAAATTACTCTTCTGATTGCAATGCAGTGGCACCTACGAATTGCGAGCTTCGCTTGAACTGCTTGATTAACTCGTCTTTTTTATTCCCAACTGCACATTATGAGGTTGTTTCTGTCGTTTTCATTGTAAAAATCACCGGCGCGAGTCATGATAACTATCACCCCGTCCATATAAAATTAAATGTGTATAAGATATTTCCTTTTATTTTTCGCATTAATAGTTTTAACGCCGGAATCTGCTCGCGAACAAGAGCGCTTCAAGATTACTCCAGTGTTTAACCAATTGCACCGCTCCTTAAAAAGAAGTTACTGGAAAAGTTTATTAAGGACGCTTGACAATGCATTAAAATAAATTTTATATTCTCTCTCTATACCAATAGGGGTATCGCATTGTTAAACAATATCTTTAAGAGACAAAGTAAAAGTTGATTCAGTGTAAGAAATTTTGCTGGATCCGTATTTGTAGACCTTACTAAGATGTTTCACGCAGTCATTCACTAGACCATTTTCTCGTAGTTGGAATACAAGCTTTAGGAATTACCGGACCACCATTGTCAAGAGGAAAAAAAAAATTCCTGAAAGACCGCAGCAAAGTAGTAAGCATTCCAAGTCTTTCCTGTAATGAAAAAACATTTATTAAGCGTACCACATGGTTCTATACCAGGCCCACTTATTTTTTCTTTCGCTGATGTTAACGACCTGCCCAGCTGCCTCATTTACTCTAACTGCATAATATACGCGGAAGACAGTAGAATCTATAGTTTCGACAAATTCGTACCGACTGCTGTTTGTTAATGATCTAAACCGTGACCACTTGATATTTTACACTAATATCAGCTCAATTAAACTTGAAATTGATATTGTTAAAACTTCCTTCCTATTATTTACCTCACAAAAGAACGTTACAAAACCTTCCCAATGTTTTCCAATCAACCAGTACGTAAACTCAGCCACTGATTCTTGCGTGAACTTCCCTTAAATGCGATTCGAATTTGAAATTTACTTCGTTCTGTATGTAGTCTACCTACCCAATTTTAAAAGGATGCAATCAACTTGATTTCATTGAACGTAATTGTGCACACAGAGCGAATAAGCTGCGTAACGGCTTATTTACAAAACACTTGTAATTTAATAGTCATTCACCCCACCGCGGTGGCTCAGTGGTTATGGCGCTCAACAGCTGACTACAAAGACGCGAGTTCGATCCCAGACGTGGCTGTCGAATTTCGATGGAGGCGAAATTGCAGAGGCCCATGTACTGTGCGATGTCAGTGCATGTTAAAAAGCCCCAGGTGGTAGAAATTTTCAGAGTCTAGTTTAGTTTAGTTTATGGGGTTTAACGTCTCAAAGCGACTAAGGCTATGAGAGACGCCGTAGTGGAGGGCTCCGGAAATTTCGACCACCTGGGGTTCTTTAACGTGCACTGACATCGCACAGTACACGGGCTTTTAGAATTTCTCCTCCAAAGAAATTCTAGCCGCCGCGGCCGGGATCGAACCCGCGTCTTTTGGGTCAGCAGCCGAGCACCAGAACCGCTGAGCCACCGCGGCGGCACTTCAGAGTCCTTCACTACGGCGTCCCCCATAGCCTGACTCGCTTACGGAAGTTGAAGCCCCCATTGCATTTTGGTATTATTGCTCAATTTATGATCTGTTTCTTTAATCATACTTGGAGCTGACGGCCTGCAGTATGTCATAACTAAAAATTAAAATAAACCATAAATACTCATTCGTAGAGTAAGACGGGCAGAAGCACTGCAGATCGTAATATTTAACAGAAATCTCTAATTTTGTACAATACAATGATGCGAAACGTCTTCAGACCTTCATAAATAAGATTCGCTGAGGAAAAAATAGCAAAATTTGATGGCAGTTTTTATCAATGCCTGGTTATAGTGGGGATATGTTTGCTACCTATTTTATGCGGGCCCGAACATTTTTCCTGCATTCTTAAGGCATGAGTGCGAACTAGTAAAATCTTGCAGTGACGAGAATTGGCTATTTATTTAAAACAGTGACAATCAACATCGCCTCACCGTCCTCACGTACCCCTAGATCATGGGTATCAGTGTCAGCACTGATATCTGCCCGTAGCTCACTTTGGTTGAAGAAGGGGCATGACAGGCCGAATGGTGGATCGTAGACAAAAACCTCGGCTGTTATTATTGTTTTCTCCCCACGCCCACACCCACAGCACACACACGTAAACCAATTGGAAAGACCAGGCTCACAGACTGGGATGCTCACAGATTTAGAGAAAAACATAAAAACTCAGTGTACAAAGGTAGCTCTCCCAACCGACACACCAGTGGGAGACTCACGCCTTCTCCCTCTTTGGGAAGCCTGCAGAAGTCTTCATAAAAAGTGGAGAAAGCAGAAACGCAATCCTAAGCTCAGGCTACCCATAGCAAAAGTCACAGAAGCTGGCAGTTTTTTTTTAGTAATAATTTGAGTTAGTGTGGACTAGCATGCAAGACACCGTGGCCACAACCAATACCTTGTGCCTCCTAAGCCACCTAGTAGACCCGACATAAGTCAAAGCAACCAGCCACACGGTCACACAAAGATTCCTACACCGGTACTGAGCCAAAGATGCAGATATCACAGGCGGCTAAAAGCCAGATACGTATACAGTCACCTAGAACATCGGCACCCCCCCCCCCCCCCCCCCGCCATATTCAATCCTAACCGCGGGATAGACAAGCTAACCGAAGTCACTTAAGTGATGGCGTGCCCATTCACATGCACAAAGCATGCAACCTCAGGTGCCGCCAAACTCCTGCGCAGCCCTGAAGAGCCTTAATTCAAGCCCTCACGAATTTGGTTAAGTACCACAGCCTGCTATTGTCTGCAGCACATTATCGTATTTGTTTGACATTAATGTGATAGCCTTCTCAATGCCATGATCCTTTTCACGAAGATTTTCTAGTTTTTCAAGTTCAGCATCGAAACTTAAGTATCCAAGTGTTGCTTGTTCCTGCCGCTACTCCTTCCCCTAAGGTGAGATGAATAGAACGTAGCGCAGAGCGATGCCTGAAAGAATGTTTGCGCTTTGTTTTTAGCCGCCGTATCTGTCATCCCTGACGATTTCCCTGGTTGATACGAACGAGCACACGCTCAGCACTGCACACAACGACCCTGAATTGACAGCACTTTTCAGTGTGCGGTAGATGTATTGTCAGAGCCTGCCGTGGAGAAATAAAGGAACAACGCAAAGAAAACATACTTAAAAAAAGAACATTAAGCGTTGCACGCTCGGAAATGGCAGAAGTAGGACATTAATCAACAGGTAATGTAAAAGAAAACACTAACGTTCAATACACGGTAGAACAATCGTAGCACAGCCGCTCCATGCCACCCCCGCTGCCGATGTGAGTAGGGTGAGCGCAGTACAATAGCTTGAAGTAAAACATCAGCGTAGCGGTACCAGCAGCTGTGGCCGGCTGAATAAGTGCCGCGCATTGTATTGTGCATATCGTAGATAGGCTGCAGCGCTCACCGTCCTGTTCGAAGCACAAGCGATGTAGGCCGTTTACTGATTTTGGCAAAGGTGAAACGATGGGAAATAGAATAGACGATTGAACAATATTTAGCACAACCGCTCCATGCCAGCGGCTCTGCCGATGTGCCCCGTCTTTGTAAGTTTGGTTTGGTTTGGTTTATGGGGTTTAACGTCCCAAAGCGACTAAGGCTATGAGAGACGCCGTAGTGGAGGGCTCCGGAAATTTCGACCACCTGGGGTTCTTAAACGTGCACTGACATCGCACAGTACACGGGCCTCGAATTTCTCCTCCAAAGAAATTCAACCGCAACGGCCGGGATCGAACCCGCGTCTTTCGGGACAGCAGCCGAGCACCACAGCAACTGAGCCACCGCGGCGGCTCGTCTTTGTAAGTGGCGTCTCTGATTCATCGGAGAACACTATTGTAAAGGCAAAAAAGAAATGACGTCACGATACTCATTTTTCGCCAGTCCTCTGAATGTGAACGATTGGTTTATTGGTTTACTCGGGTTTAACATCCCAAAGCAACTCACGCTATGAGGGACGCCGTAGTGAAGGACTCCGGAATAATTTCGACCACCTAGGGTTTTTTAACGTGCACTGACATCGCACAGCACACGGGCTTCTAGAATACCGCGTTCATCGAAATTCGGCCCCCGTGGCCGGGATCGAACCGGCATCTTTCGGGTCGGCAGCCGAGCGCCGTAACCACTGAGGCCACCGCGGCGGGTCGAATGTGAAGGAGTTTCCAGATTTTCATTTGCGATTTCCAGTAATGCACCTACCTTTCCACGCAGAACAAAGCGTCGTTAGTGTTCGTGATGAATAATATATCTGTTTTGCATTGTCCGATATTTTCATTTAGGGTAGCCTTAAAGAGTCCGAGAAGTGATTCTCAAGGTGGTTATGAAATAGGTGCATTACCCAAAGGAACGACTGTTTGGGCACCTGTACATACATGGCATGAGTGCCTAAGACTTAACACGAATGACGGAAAGCGAGGCTTGGACTAGCGCCAGCGCCCCGAACACGTGCGAGATAAATGCTCTGGGTAGGCTTACGGCGGCTGACGATGGCAGATGCGCAACTCGCTTTGACTGCATTTTTGCATGTTCCCGACCGCCGCGTAGACAGCATGCTCCTTACGGGGGCGTTTGTCTCGCACGTCTGGGCGACGCGATGCAATTTTCTTATCACTGGAACGCGACCCAGCGCGCAAGCTGCTTCACCTCACGCGCCTTGCCACTTTGGCCCCAAGGCTGCCGACCTAGCAAAATGAATGCTTATAAGCAATGTGGTTCGCTTCAAAGTTCACCCATATACCGGGTGTCCCAGCTAAATGTAACCAAACTTTTAAAAAAGGCGAAGTGTCCTAGTCCAGTGAAACAAACTCAGGGTTGTTCACAGTTGCGTGGCCTATTCTTGAGTGTTTCTTTCGCTCTTCAAAGTTAATTAATTAGTTAAGTTTAATAAGGTAACTTTTTAGTTATTAACTTCAGGAAGAAAGTGTCAATGAAAAAGTTTTAGATCGCATCGAAAAACCGCTAGTAGTGCTCTTTCCGTCAAGTTATGACTGAGGCAGCTTCATTTATTGGTCTTAAAAGAAAGTTGTCACATGACCAGCTGCTCGCTCACTGCTTTGCCCCAATGTGCACCCAAAGCCTTATCGAGGAGAGGACTTCAGAAAAAATAGGATTTTATTCTTTAAGGCGCGTCTTGGGACGTTGAAGTAGCACAGTTGTCATGTGGAAACTTTTTCTTATTGTGCAGGTTATAACTAAAGGCCGGTAAAAAAACTACTTTGCGCAGATATTACTTGGCACTATTATTATTGGCAATATTATTAAGGCATGCACTAACAATCACCCCTTTGAACGCGCGAAATAACTGCTTTAAATATTCTTTTTTTCCGAGGACAATTACTGATTGGAATAAACTTAATAGCGAGACTGTTAATCAAAATTCTTTACTTCTGTTTGAAAAGTGCCTGTAAATGTTGTGAATTTGTGTGTGTTTATATGCTTGTATTTTGTTTTGTCCCACCCTGCTATGATCTATACAAGATCGCAGTATCTATAAATAAATAAATAAATAAATAAAAATACTTTGCTGCAAATGACTCAGTAAGGTGTTTCTCAAAGCGATCTAGAAATTTTCCATTCACACTTTGTTCCTCAAGTCAATAATTAAAAAGTTAGTTAATTAAGCTTAACTAATTTGTCAACCTTGAAGAACGAAAAAAATACTGCAGACTAGGTCACGCCACGCTTAACAACCCTCATTTGGTTTCAGACGGCTAGGACACCTCGTGTTTCTTAAAAGCTTGGTTACATTTAGCTGGGACAGCCGGTATATGCCGAGACTCTGCCATAGAGTAACATAAAAGTAAAGAGCGGACACTCGGGCCCTTTCGCGTGTTCGCCAAATGCAGCCGGTACAGCCAGCGATCACAGCGCCGCCCACCGGCAGGTAGCAGCCAAAAATAAGGCTGGCTATAAATATTATTTCACAACGACGGCTTGACATCGCCGCTATGGCACAGTGGATTAGGGGCACGTGTTGCGTATGGAAGGTCGGCCGTTCGACTCCGTTCTCTGTACTGTAACTTTATTGTTTTTTTTTTAAATTTCACTTTTCATTTTTTTTCCCTTTTAGGTCGCAAATCGTGATGCTTAGTGGCATATAACGCCGTTTAAGATTTTCAAAACATTATCTGCACACTTTTACACAGATTACTCAGAGCGCTGGAATATCAGTTTTGATTTTAAACTAAATATTACATGGTTAGTAACAATAGGTTGGTATAGACTTTTAAGCATTATTTAGGGATTTATTATCCCTTTTAGGTAAGCCGTGGTGACAATCTTCAGTCACCGTGATCATTTCACCGTGGTTTCAAGCCTTGCGGCTGTACAGGCTGCACTTGGCGAATACGCGGCCCTTTCGCGGCCGAGTTCGGCGCTTCCCCGTTTCCGCCAGATGGCACTGAACGTGCAAATGAAAAAAAAGAAAAAGAGTATGGTCTTGGCATGTCTTGGCTTCCTTCTGCGGAGTGACTGATGCGCTCATTGTCATCCTGACAGAATGCACGTAGTAGGTTCACTGCCGCTGGCCAAGCGCACGCGATGCGTGGCATAACGCCTTTGCGGCTTGTGGGTGACGTGTTCGCCGCGGCGTCCAGGCAAGCGATCAAAGTCAAACGCTTTTGACGAGCGTTGCACGTCGAAACCTGGATAATCGTTGCGTGCTCCGTAATCGTCACGCTGGTGGCCGGCTCCTCAGCTGGGCAATGTGACACCGCCTCCTCCGCGAGAGTGGAGAACGCACAAGACGCAATGAAAGTAGAGCCTCCAAGATTCCTGTTAAGCCTATCATCTCTGAGGCCAGTGCGTTTCCCCGGGTCCGCTAGGTGCGCTGTGCACAAAAGTCGGCTAAAGCCACTGAAAATTTTTAAAGTAGCGACAACCTTTGCAGAGCGCCGCCTCTCCCTCTCCTGCGCCCATCGCCTCTTCCCATTGGTCGATGGTTTCGCGCGCAAAAGCCCTTTAATTAAACCCGCGCTTATCGCCGCCGCGGACGCCATATTGTCCGCTCCAACCGCGCACCGTAGGTTCGGCAGGCGTCGTTGCGGACACTGCGCTTTTGCTTGCTGTGAAGAACAGCGGCTTTTGTTTTGCTCGGAACGTGTGTCAGTCACCCAACTTCGAGCCGTCTATCTGTGCGGTCATGACGAACAGCTGCGCCTTCGGGTGCAAGAACCGTCACGACGGTGGAAAGCGGTTCTTCGCGATCCCATCATCGAAAACCGACGCGGGCCGGAGGAAGGTTTGGTTACACAAAATTTGCCGGGCGAATTTTAACGCAACGCCATCGACCAGACTTTGCGATGTAAGTGAAGTGCTTTCAATAGCTGCTGAGTTTTCCTTTTTTTTTCAAGCTACGCTGTGCAGTGGTTTGTTCGCGATCGAGCGCATGGCCGCAGTAAGCTCGACATGAGGGCGCTTGCGTTGAGCGCATCGTGATTGCACGCACGCAAACGTGTAAGCGTCTACCGGGGCGAAGGCTCCCGATCGGCTAAGTCCGAACAGCGACCGCGTCTACCGGGGCGGCAGGGCCGCGCCAAAGACCGCCAAACCGGCAGGGAGAAAAGGGGCAATTTCGCGGCGCTTAAGACGCGAGGCACACGTCTAACTGTAGAGTGATGTTCCTTAAATTTGAGCGCATGCCGCAGTTAGACATACATGCGTACTATAAGCGCAGATCAAACTGCGCTCTGACATGGTGAAGCGCATATATATATATATATATATATATATATATATATATATATATATATATATATATATATATATATAGAGGAAGGACGGTCCTCCGTCCGAAACTGTCATTCTTGTGTGTACCCTGAGGAAGGACGGTCCTCCGTCCGAAACTGTCGGTATTAAATTAAGATAATTGCAAGGTTGTGACCCCTTCTTCTATATATATATATATATATATATATATATATATATGACAGAAGCAAACAGCCACAGAAACCAAGGGGCACAGGGGATTTTTTTTTAATTTATTTATTTAACTTGTGTTGATCAATTTAGAATATTACTGACTATGTTATCGCTCAATGCTAATTAGAAAAGCAGAAGAAAAAACAACCACATGCCGCCGGTGGGATCCGAACCCACGACCTCCGAATTACGCGTCCGGTGCTCTACCTCTGAGCTACGGCGACGGCTGTCAATCTTCTGCTTTCGGGGGTATTTATGTTTACAAGTAACCTAACCTTGAGAGTGTTCATCAGCGCCACCCACGTTCATAAGCGGCGGACGTGGAACGTCCTGAGTTACCGCAGGTGTGACGTAGAACGTCATCGAACGAAGAGGGTGGAAGCTGCGTGAGAACCCTCTTATGCTTCCTATGGCATCAAGGCTGCCAGAACCGAGGCCCTCGCTAAGCAATTAAGCAAACAAGGGAAGGGGAATGAGGGGCTCGTTATAAATATGACAGAAGCAAACAGCCACAGAAACCAAGGGGCACAGGGGATTTTTTTTTAATTTATTTATTTAACTTGTGTTGATCAATTTGGAATATTACTGACTATGTTATCGCTCAATGCTAATTGATTAGAAAAGCAGAAGAAAAAACAACCACATGCCGCCGGTGGGATCCGAACCCACGACCTCCGAATTACGCGTCCGGTGCTCTACCTCTGAGCTACGGCGACGGCTGTCAAATCTTCTGCTTTCGGGGGTATTTATGTTTACAAGTAACCTAACCTTGAGAGTGTTCATCAGCGGCGGACGTGGAACGTCCTGAGTTACCGCAGGTGTGACGTAGAACGTCATCGAACGAAGAGGGTGGATGAGGGAATATGGGAGGAAGAGGGTGGAAGGGTGGAAGAGGGAATATATATATATATATATATATATATATATATATATATATATATTACAGAAAAAGGCAAAAAGAGAATTATCGCGCCGATATGCATCAAGGCACCGTAGGCACCGCTGGTGGAAACACCAGCTAGCACGCGCTGGCTTGCGTTTACTCTGACAAATCGAGGTCAAAGTAAAACTTCACATGAAATATGACCAGTAGTTGTGGGTATGCGTGATAGTGCCCATCGTAAGTGCGTCGCGCGTTTCCTGTCACATACTTTGTAACATCACTTCCGCATTCTCGTTTACCCTTGACGCCTAACTAGGTAGAAGGAGGCTACGAATGCGAGAAGGTCTGTGATAACCTCTTTTATTAATGCTAAAACGTTTTTTTGTTGTTAACGTTGCCCACAGTGAGGCTCCCATTATCTCCATTTTTAAAAGTTTTGTAGTCGGTTATTTTTTTTTTTAGATCAGATCCGTATAACAAAAGGCTTTGGCTTTACCGATGTGCATTTAGTACTCGGGCTGTTTCCGAGCCTGAGCCGGCCATGTCTACCTCGCGGGCCGGGTCGGGTTCGGGTCTATATCGAAAAAATCGGGCCGGGCTGGGGCAGGTAACGAAAAAGGTAGACGGGCTCGGGACGCGTGAATAATTAAGGCCCGTGCAGTGCTCTAATAGCGACTACACGAATAATGAAGATTATCGGACAGATGTGTTAAAAACGAGGTAGATTTTGCTTCTCACTAAATGACTGATGCCGATGAAACATTTACGAAGAACTTCAGTATCCCATTGCTGGCAGGCGAAGGATATTTGCGAGGTAGGTTTTCTCTTTACTAAGTCACTATTCCAAAGAAAATTTTAATGCCGCAGTCTATATCGTTACAGTTCATGCACGCGAGAGAACATTAGGGGAGGCACAGATAAGTACAGACGTAGCGTGGCCTTCATACCGTATTTCGAGCACTCCCTCAAGCGTCTAACCTGGTCCGCGATACACTGCAGCAGACCAAAACCGAAAGCCACTAGAAGAGCGGATGAACTACAGGCATTTATAATGCCTTCACTTGCAGGTGTCTTTTCGAATATCAAACCTGTGCATCCGTTGTAGCACGTCCAGCGTTCCGGCGGGGACGGTCGTTCTGTTTGCATACTCCTCTTCACCAAAACAGATCACCGCCAATTCATTCTATGGCCTCGTGATTCACGGTCATGTTCAATGCACGCCCCACTCTCGATATCAAACTTGGCACGCCGCATAAAGCCCGGCGCACCCGGACACGGTGCGCGTGCGGCTCTACCAAAGCAATCCATCTATGCGTGCTCCTTTTTGCCTTTAGACGATGCAGTGAATCATACAAATCTTTCTCCTAAGTCACCGATGTATTTATGCAGCGGAACGCACGGCTAATGCGGGGGCACAGAGAAGAACTCGGCAAGTACGGGAATCCAGCGCAACCAATTCAAAAGGGGCGTTAGTTCCTGCGGAGCGGGCTAGAGGCCGCCACCGCAGTCACATGAAATCACAAAGAAAACAAAAGTCGTTCGCCCGGCGCGCGGGGGAGGAGGAGCGAAGAGGGAGGGCGTCTTGTCGCTACTTTAGTTTTTTCAGGGGCTTTAAAGTCGGCCGCTGGGGCCTACGGGAGTGTCCGCTCTTTACTTCTATATTACTCTATGACTCTGCTCGTAACATTTACTTTGTTAGACCTGCAGCCTTCCTTCGGACCAAACTCGCAAGGCACGCGAACTGAGGCAGATTAGCGTGCAGTTTCGAGTTGCCGCGATAAGAAAACTGCAGCACCAGCAGCTGGGGCGTGCGGAGCAAAAGCGGAGCAAAAGCGGAGAAATTAACGGGTGCGCTGTCTACGCGCCGATCGAGTGCATGCGAAAGCTAGCGGCGCCCTAGCCATCTTCAGGCGCTGCAGACATACCGACGACTTTATCTCGCACCCGATGCGTATAGCTTCGTGGCGCTGGAGGCAGGTAAAGTCACACTTTCCGTCATTCGTATTGTCTGTGGGCACCTGGGGCGCGATTACGAGTCGCTCAAAATCGTCTCAGTTGGAGTATCAAAAAGTGTCTCATTTGCCCCGTTCCTGTTGGTCGGTCGTGACCAGCTGCCATATTGTTTTTTTCCGTCACCGGCTGACTTCACAAATGTGCCACAAGTGTTGGCGTTGCTTACCTGATTAGCGGAGCCGATTGAGACGATTTTTTTGCGACCGGAACGAGTGGTCTAAAATCGTTTGAGACAGAAAATGGCGGCTGTTTACATCGCCGGTTGCCGCGCGAGCAACGGTGTAAGAGGGTGCATGAAGACGGTTTTGACGTGCCGGACGAGTTGTTTCGACGTTTTGACATAGGAAAGAGACTGCACAATGGCAGTGCGAGGAACTCGCGTTGAACTGGGAGGTGTGCGGGTCAGTGCGCTGTCAGTTTAGCGGCAGGTGCTGTGCGCGCTGCGCTTCTTCGCCGCCGGTGGGTTTCAAGGCACCGTAGGAAATGAAGCAAACGTCGGCGTAGCCCAACCGACTATATGCAAGTGTTTGCGGCTGGTTTCGGAGACCACTGTCAAAGTGAAGTCGGAGAAGGTGCGCGCTTTCCGGCGAGACCCCCAAGACAAGGCGGCGGCGGAGGGCTTCCTTCGCTTAAACTTTCGCTACCGCATTATGCCCGGCGGCGTAATCCGAGCATCATGCGAACGGAACGGCAACAACACGAACATCAAGTGCTTAGCAAGAAGCGGGCGGCATCAATGGTTACGACGCAGAGAGCGATTGTTGCCACAGTGACCGGTCGTGCCGGCTCTCATTTCGGGCACTGAGATTGCAAGCTCCCAGCAGCTGCACCGGTCTGCCCCCGTATGTCGGCAGTTGCTGCAGTGTTGTTATTCATGGTCGCCTGGTATTTTCGCAACAAAAATAAATAGAACCACGCATCGCCCTAAGAGCACAATTGCCATCGACAGCAGGCGCGGACCAAGAGCACAGTCTAGGCGGGTATCCGCTTGGCGAGTCGCGGAGGTCGCGCGATAGGTTTAAATCGATTTGTTACGCTCCCTCTCCGCTTTAGAAGTGCTTAGAAAACCGTAACTGGTTGACCGAAATCGGTCGCGAGAAGTTTGCAACTTTCCAGTGCGAACTTGCCTTCGTCGGAGAGGGCTGAGTCAGGCTGGTTGGTTCATGTTGAATGGTAGGCAAAACAGCGCTGACGGACGGGATGGAAGAAGACGAGACAGACACATGCGCATGTGTCTGTCTCGTCTTCTTCCGTCCCGTCCATCAGCGCTGTTTTGTCGTTGCCTTCGTCGGTTTTCGAGCCGACCGCTCCTTGCAAATTGATCTCGGCAGACCCGTTGCAATCATTGCCTTCAAATCGATTTTTCAGCGCACTTAAGACATCCGCAGAGTACCTTGATTCTACATAAAGTGTAAAAAAAAAAAGACAGTCGTCGAATCAGCTGATTTTTTTTCTGGCTGCCATGTTTACTATGGCTGAATATGTGCGTGGAGGGATGAGGCGGAATCCTTTGAATTAGGGGGCAGCTCACGCCACCTATCTAACGCTTTTCCAGCGTCAGCGTACCCTCGCGGCAGCAAAAGTGACTGAAGAGCAAACTTAATTGCAGAACTGAGGATGCTTTTTGTTTTGCTTCATGTTGTTGAGTTTTAAACATAGTTTATTAGCAAAATAAAACATTGTTCATTTTATTAACGGCGCGTTTACAGCAAAACGTTAGCATACGGTCCCTTATCGTGCAAATAAATGCTTCCCTGGCAGAGCCCTCCACCGCAACCTCACTGATAATTGGTTGATTCCGCGGTCAGCGTCTTGCGGTGTCGTCATTTTGACGTCACAGTCTCAAAAATTGAGGCGAAAATTGAGAGCGACTCGTAATCGCATCCTTGTACTGCTTCTGAAAAGTGAGCCGATAACTGGCAAACAATATTGTAAAGATTCAAAATCGTGCGCCCCACGGCGACGTTCGGTACCGGTCCGTACTTTCTATCTTATGACGTCATGAGGCCCGCATGACATCAGTCGCGAAGGGCTATAATTGGCTAGCTCAAAACCACGCCGGCGTTCGTAGACGAAGCGGGCGATGGAGACGGGATGCACGGCGGCGCGTAGCTACCTTTTTCGACGACTAGCGAAAACCGAATTCCACTGAATTCGACCCAAATTCACGAGCGAAAAAAACGCTCTGATTGCTGTTATTAAGTAGATGCCGGAGTAAGACATGATGTTGGGCTAGTCGGTTCACGGTTAGAGCGAAACAGAACTGCGCGAAGACGACGGGACAAAAGAAGGCACGAATACACACACACAAAGCGCAGTGTGTGTGTGTATTCGTGCTTTCTTTTGTCCCGCCGTCTTCGCGCAGTTCTGTTTTGCTCTGGATGGCAGAGTACGCTAGTCTCACGGGTAAGCGCTAAGAGAAACTGGGTCGACGCCCGTAGCATTTTCTGGCGGGAAGAGCCGGTGACGGTGATAGCTGTAACTCATTTTGTGGCCTTTTATAGCAAGCAAAGGCTCCGTTGTCAGTGAATGCAAAAATGACCCTCTGCTGCAGGTTGTGTGCGCAGATTGAAGAACCCTAGGTGGCTCAAAATTAATTCAGCGGCCACCAAAACGTGGTCCCTATGGCCAGTGCACAGCTTTGGGACGTTGAACTCAACACAATACGGTATAACCCCAATAAATCGATACAGGCAAAGTTAAATTTGTGCTCATTGCCGCTAAAGGCACCACTTTTTATGGCGGTGTCACCAACACCGGGGGAATGATTTAAAGCTGCGCAGATTAAAAAGGCGACCACTAACTAAGCCGTGAATAAAATGACATCGTGCAGTAATACTGGCGGTATGCGTCTGACACCTGTAGTCAGGCGATGTCCGGATGGAAATTTTTCTACATCGTTGGCCAGATGTCTTCAAATGATTCAACAGATGTTCTCATTTTCTGGTACTCTCTGACTACAAAAAACTAACAGACTGCGGCCCGTAGGCTCGAGGATCGTCCTGCAGATGTACCATTTTGTGCTCCG